>NW_026110660.1:22500-77500 GCF_024679095.1 Eriocheir sinensis
GTAAGGCGATGTGATGGAAGGCAGATATGCTCTCTGTGTCTAGTGGGATATAGATGAGTAGGGAGTGATCTGATGTTTGTACATACAGGTAGCAACAGAAAGTTTAGTGATATCTTGTAGTTTTAGGATTTTTGTGTTTTTAAATTAAAGAGAGGGTTGGTGTGTTCAAGGTAAGAACTGTTTGTGATAATTCGAATTATCTTTTTATGCAGTAAGTTCAGGCTAGTTAAATGGGTGACATAAGTGGTGCTCCAGATAGGATTGCAGTACAGGAGGTGAGGGTATATATGTGCATAATACAAGGTTTTTAGTACTTTGCAAGGCATAAAATCTCTTAGGCGATATAGCATAGCAGTGCTTCTTGAAAGTTTATTCGAAACATTATTTAAATGGGATTTGAAGTTAAGGTTTTCATTAAACATAACTCCCAAAAACTTAAAACTAGTTGATCTACTAATAAGGTTATTATTGATTTTAAGGTCTGGCAAGTAAACATTTACTTTGTAAGAAAAGAACATATAAAAGGTTTTATTAATATTAATTGTGAGTCGGTTGCTTAAACACCAATTATATAATTTGTTAAGGTCTTGGTTAGCTTGTGGGAATAATGTTTCAATATTAGAGTCAGTGAAATTGAAAGTCATGTCATCTGCAAAGAGGATGGTGTTGGCAGAGGTGAAGATATTAGTGATGTCGTTAATATATATAAGGAACAAAACAGGCCCAAAAACACTCCCTTGTGGGACACCAGTAGAAATATTTCGAGTGGAAGACTTATGGCCATCATATATTCTGCACCGGGATCTGTTTGTTAGGTAGTCTTGAAACCAGGAGTGCAGAGGTCCTCGTATACCATAGAAATATAATTTGTCGAGTAGAATCATGTGGTTAACGGTATCAAAAGCCTTTGAGAAGTCAACAAGGATGGATAAGACTGATTGTCTAATGTTAAGGGAAGAATACAGAAGAGAAGAAAACATACTGAGGGCACCATAAGTGCCATACTGGCATCTACCCAAGATTTTCTTGCTATCAAGATATGCAAGTAATTTATTTTTCATTAATAATTCAACTATTTTAGAGAAGGGAGAGAGGGTGGAAATGGGGCGGCAATTGTTGGGCACACTACTGGGGCCAGATTTGTGCACTGGCGTGATATTTGCAGTTTTCAAATCAGAGGGAAACTTGCCAGTGGATATTAATTGATTAAAGAGCAATGCAATGGGGTAAGTAATTTCCTCAATATTACGTTTAATTATGTGGGCCGAGATTTCATTAACATTTGAGTTTTTACTTTTGAGAGTCTTGATAACATTCGTCACGTCAGCAGAAGTGACTGGCAGGATAACCGTTGAGTTTTGGTAATTTCCGTGGAGGAAATCAGTGGCATTTCTAGAAGCAGAAGGCAGTGCATCATTGAGCCTGGCTGCAATTTCACTGAAATGTTCATTAAGAGCTTCAGCCATTTCTTCTGGCTTAGTAAGTGTAGAATCTTTATGAGATAATGTTGTTATCATTGTTTTTGGTTTATGTCGACCTGCTAATTCATTGATAGTTTGCCATATTTTCTTGGTATTGTTTCTAAAGTTACTGAAAATTCTAATGTAGTAATTATATTTACCTCCTCTAATTAATCGTGTAAGATGGTTGCGGTATAATTTGTAAGCGTTGTGATTGACAGTTTCTAATTTGTATATACATGTTAAATAATTTACTTTTGTATTTTATCGAGTTAAGTATTCCTGATGTTAACCATGGGTTAGACAATCGTTTGGCAGTTACAAATTTAACTACTTTAGGGAAGTGCTTGTTATATAATTCATCTAAGGTTTCCATAAAATTGCTGAAGTTTACATTTATGTCATTAGAATTAAGTGTAACATTCCAATTGTTTACAGATAAACTAGTGGTAAACAGGTTATGTTGATGTCTATTATAGTGTCGATAGACTATTTTATGCTTTGTGCAAAGATCAGAGATTACTGCAATATGTAGGAATATGGGGAGGTGGTCAGATAATTGGTAGTGGATTATTCCAGAGGTAGAAGGTGGAGTGAAGTTAGTCCAAATGTGGTCGAGGAGTGAGGGTTGACCCAAGTTAGGTTTATCTGGAAATCTATTAGGACGAGAAATGTGCGGGAAATAATTCAAAGTCTTCATAGAATTCAAACAGTGGTTAGTTGGTTGATGGGAAGAATGTTCTAGGAGATTAATGTTAAAATCCCCAAGTAGGACAGTGTTGTTATTTTTAAAAAGATCATGAGATAGTAGGTTATGTAAAATATTTGTGAATTCTTCCACTCCAATATACTTACTGTGCGGTCTGTATATAACAATATCTATGTTAAATTTCTTTCCCACTTGTACTAAGCTAACACTTTATTTACTCCTTTATATATTACACTTCATGGTTTTAGACACCAAAATGAAAATAAATGTTGATAATTTAAAGATAACCGAAACTGCTTTATGCGTTGGAATAGTTTAAGAAATCGAAAATAATACCAATGACCGGGCATATATACTACCGCACATATAATAACATTCCTTTTTAAATAGAAAACACTACCAATCAGAGAAAATCTGTAGTGCTTCATATGATAAAGTGGTTAAAAACAAATAAGACAAGAAATCGCTATCATCTACTTCTCAACCCAGAATATCAATGCACACTACACGGTTCTTTTAAGCAAGCCAGAAATCCACAGCGAGCCATCTCCTACTCAAACCTCGACGCTACAGAAGCCAAATCACGAGCAAGAGAAAAACCCAATAACCCACAACGCAACATCTTCAAAGGCAAACCAGAAATCACCACCGAGCCATCACCCAATCACACCTCGACGCTACGGAACCTAAATCACGAGCAAAAGAGAGATAGACAAAGACTCACAAACCCACGACGCTAAATCTTCAAAGGTAAACCATAAATCACCACCAAGCCGTCACCCAATCAAACCTCGACGCTACAGAACCCAAGAGAGAGATACACACAAAACCCACAGACCTAAATCTCGAAACCAAACAAATACAATCTTAAGGGAACTAACGCCCGGTAGTTTAGCCACCAACACGCTCGCTAAACGTCACCATAGACGAAATTACTCGAGAAAACATCGTCCAATTGAACCCTAATAGCGGACGATATTGACTGAGGCGAGCAAATATAAAATCAATGGAACAGTTGCGCGAGCCCTGATGAGACACCTTGATGCCTCGACGTAAATCTGGCACGGGTGTTTCTTGCTGAAGGTTGGAGTCGAGTAGAGGAGCGGAGGAGGAGGAGGCGGAGGAGGGGTAGAGATGGAGGGAGAGAAGGGGGTGATACGGGACAAGGAGAGGAAGTAACAAGTAGGACAAGAAGGAAGAAGGGAGAGGGGAAAAGGGGAAAAGAAAGGCAGGGAAGCGAAAGGAGATGAGAACGGAACAAAGAAATAGGAAGATGAAGGTAGGGAGCAACAAATGGGAGGAGAGAAGAATGGAGAAAGGAAAGGGAGGGAAGAACGGAACAAGGGAAGAGGAGATACGGTAGGAAGCAACGAGCAGAAGGAAGAAGGGAAGAAGGAAGGAAGAACAGGAGCAAGGGAAGAGGAGATAAGGTAGGAAGCAACGAGCAGAAGGAAGAAGGGGAAGAAGGAAGGAAAGAACAGGAACAAGGGAAGAGGAGATAAGGTAGGAAGCAACGAGCAGAAGGAAGAAGGGGAAGAAGGAAGGAAAGAACAGGAACAAGGGAAGAGGAGATAAGGTAGGAAGCAACGAGCAGAAGGAAGAAAGGGAAGAAGGAAGGAAAGAACAGGAACAAGGGAAGAGGAGATGAAGGCAGAGTGAATGACAACCATAAGAAAGGAGAATAGGGAGAGGAAAGGACGGGGAGAAAAGGAGAATGGAAAGGGAGGATGAAAATGGAGAGTGAAGAAGGAAAAAAGAGAGCAAGAAAATAAAGGGAAGGAAAAAAGGAGTCAAAGAAATACTAGGGAGGAGGAAGAACAGGAACAAGAAAAAGTCAAACAAAAACAAACAAAAATAAAAAGAAGATTGAACAGCGAACAGGTGGAGGACAAAGACATGAGGGAGGAGGAGGAGGAGGAGGAGGAGGAGGAGGAGGAGGAGGAGGAGGAGCAGGACGTTGTGATACTCTTTTATGACGCACGAGAAGCCGATTTTCAGCCTAATGAGTCGTGATGGTAATTGATGGGCGGCTTCGCATCAGGACGCGGCCGCAATTAAACAGTTTGGGGTCAGGGGCGGAGGCGGCGGCGTGCTGGGCCAGAGACGACGACCCGATGCAGGCTGTTGCGCTTTTCATCTCGCTCTTGTTGTTGTTATTCTTGCTCTTGCTCTTCTTGTTTTTGTTGTTCTTGTTCTTGATAACTCACTGCATTATATTTCTCTTCTTTTTGTTGTTGTTCTTGTTCCTCCGGTTCTTGTTCTTCTACTTGTGATTCTTTCTTTCTGTTCTTCTTTTTCTTGTTTTTTTTTCCTCTTGCTGCTCTTGTTCTACTTTACATCGCTTTTCCTTTTTATACTTCACTTCCTTATGTTTTGTTCTGCATTCTTTCTCTCTTTCCAGTATCTTCTTCCTCGTCCTCCTTTTCCTCCTCCTCCATCTCCTCCTCTTCTTGCTTCTATTAATCTCTTCTCTCCCTTCATTCAGTTCTTCAACGTCATTACTCTCTCGTCTCTTCCTCTCTTCTTGTTCTCATTAATTTCTGCTCTTTCTTTCCTCCATTCTTCAACATACTTGCTACCTCGTCACTTCTTCCTCCTCCTCTTGCTCCTATTAATTTCATCTCTCCCTCCCTTCATTCTATTCTTGCACATCCTTGCTATCTCGTCTCTTCCTCCTCCTCCTCTTGCTCCTATTAATTTCATCTCTCCCTCCCTTCAATCTATTCTTGCACATCCTCACCCTCTCGTCCCTCGTCTCGCCAGGTGTCTCGTCTCTCGGTGGGCTTCAATTTATTCTAATGTTTGTGTGTTTGTCTACCTCTCTTTTTTTTTCTCGGGTTTCTTTTTGTCGTGTTTGCATGCTCGTAACTCGACCCGGCCTTGTTCTCTTCCCCTCCCTCTCTCCCTCCCCCTCCCTCTCCCCCCATTCCTCCTTCCTTTCCTTCCCCGCGACGAGTAAGGGTCTGGAGGCAGCGGGCGAGTGAGGAAATAAAATAGCGAGAGTTTGAAGACTATCATATTTCCGTCCCATGTTCAGGGCAGAGTCGCTTTCCTTCCTTCCTTCCTTCTATGAGTGAGTGAGTGAGTGAGTGAGTGAGTGAGTGAGTGGTTGATTGACTGATTAACTGGCTGAATGGCTGACTGATTGACTAACTGACTGGGTGACTCTCTCTCTCTCTCTCTCTCTCTCTCTCTCTCTCTCTCTCTCTACGTAACGTACGCAACGTAGAGAAAGCCTGGCTAAGCCTTAAAAATCACTTACTCACTCAGCAGAACACATTCGTCCCCTTGTGCGAGAAGCGAATTAACACTAATAAAAGCCCACCGTGGTTTAATAGCGAAATTAAACAATCAGTCAATGAGAGAAAATTGTTTTACAGGTTAAAGAAAGAACAAAGCACGCCCGAAAACATTAGACTTTATAATGATGCCAGGCGACGAGTAAAAAGACTAGTAGGTCAGGCAAAGCGTAGATACGAAGAAAATATTGCAGCCAACTGTAAAAATAATCCGAAATCTTTCTTCAGTTACATAAACAACAGAAAGGCGATCAAAAGTGGTATTGGACCTTTAACAAACAGCGGCGGTGCACTAGTGACTGACAGCCAACACATTGCAAACCTCTTAAACAATTACTTTTCCTCGGTGTTTAATACTAACAGTCTTCCTCTCGCTACCACCAACACCAGTACTATTGTAAATCTCGAGCATGCATTGCCTAATTTTGAAATAACAACCGATGAAGTCCTTAAAGCTCTCCATTCACTTAAAACAAATAAAAGTCCTGGACCTGACAAAGTATATCCAACTCTGCTGAAAGAAACAAAGAGCGAAATACTCTCCTTCCTCACAACCGGATTCAATATGTCCTTGCGACAAGGCATCGTCCCTTCAGATAGGAAAAAGGCTAACGAGAAACCGATTATCAAGAAAGGAGACAACAAAGTACCAGGTAATTACAGGCCCATTAGTCTAACTTCGGTTGTAGGTAAGCTACTTGAGGGCATAATTAGAGACAAAATTGTGAATTACCTTGAAAGCCACTCATTGATTGGGGACTCACAACATGGCTTCCGAAACAAAAGATCCTGCCTATCAAACCTATTAACCTTTTATAACGACCTCTTCACTGTTTATGACGTAACCAAATCACTGGACGTAGTCTATCTTGATTTCCAGAAAGCGTTTGATAAAGTCCCGCATCATAAATTACTTTACAAATTAAAGCATATAGGTATTGACGGTCAAGTAAACCAATGGATCGCGAATTGGTTGAGCAACAGACAACAAAGAGTAGTGATTGACGGATTTAACTCAGAGTGGGCGCCTGTCACTAGTGGCGTCCCTCAGGGCTCGGTCCTTGGCCCAGTGCTCTTCATTATTTACATCAACGACGTGGATGTTGGACTCAATAACCGCATTAGTAAATTTGCAGACGACACAAAGATTGGCAACTCGGTTCTCACTGACGAAGACAGGCAAAGCCTCCAAGAGGATTTGCACAAAATTTCAGCTTGGTCGGATAGATGGGAGATGCCCTTTAACGTAGACAAGTGCCAGGTCCTTCAAGTTGGAACGAGGAATAAGAAGTTCGAATACGAAATGCGCGGCGTTAAACTCAAAAGCGTTCAATGCGTCAAAGACTTGGGGGTCAAAATCGCGTCAAATCTCAAATTCTCAAAGCAATGCATCGATGCAGCAAATAAAGCGAACAGAATGTTGGGCTTCATTAAAAGAAACTTTGTATTCAAGAATAAAGATGTAATACTCCCGCTCTACAACAGTTTAGTCAGACCCCACTTGGAATATGCGGTACAGTTTGGTCTCCCACCATGCAAAGGATATTGCTAAATTAGAAGGTGTTCAGCGTCGGGCAACTAAAATGATCCCTTCCTTGCGCAACAAATCCTACGAAGAAAGGCTTTCTACCCTTAACATGTTCTCTCTTGAGAAACGTCGCCTCCGAGGAAAACTGATCGAATGTTTTAAAATACTTAATGGTTTCACGAATGTAGACAGATCAACATTGTTTATGATCGATGACACTTTGCTCACGAGGAACAATGGCGTAAAACTCAGATGTAGACAAGTAAATTCAGACTGCACCAAATTTTTCTTCACCAACGTTGTAGTGCGAGAATGGAATAAGCTTCCACCGTCAGTGGTCCAGTGTAACACGATTGACTCCTTCAAAAATAAGCTCGACCGTCACTTCCTTCAACTTAATATCAACTAGAGTAGAAATGCAACGTTTTGGAGTCTTCTGATTAATGTAAAATCTCTTAGTTTTTAGGAGAGAACACCTAGTCTGAAACATGGGGTCTGTGTGGTCTGATTTTCTATGTAAATATATGTAAATCTCTCTCTCTCTCTCTCTCTCTCTGTTCGAAATATATGAACTAAGGATGTCGAGAGAGAGAGAGAGAGAGAGAGAGAGAGAGAGAGAGAGAGAGAGAGAGAGAGAGAGAGAGAGAGAGAGAGAGAGAGAGAGAGAGAGAGAGAGAGAGAGAGAGAGAGAGAGAGAGAGAGAGCATACATTAGGGAGGGGGGGAGGAGGGAGGAGGGTAGTGAAGGAAGGAACGCGGTTGGGGTCTAAAGTACATTTTTAACCCACGAAAAATATAATGATCGCAAGTCTTGATCCTCTATTAGTGTGAGCGTTCCTTGATACGGGAGGGCGAGGAAGGGACGCGATCACAAGAAGAATTTATATAGAGATGGAAACTTTTAGAAATCACGTCAATTTTCTGCTTTCATAGGTCGAGGAAGAGTGAGAACTGGAAGCGATTTTTAAGAGGGACGAAAATAACTATGATTAATCCCCTTTGCTCTTCTTTTCATATCATCTCCGTCACTTTCTCTCCACAGTTCACCACCTGTTCTTCTTCATCTCGTCTAATATATTTTTCTTATAATTTTTTCTCCTACTTTTATTGTTCTCTATTCTCCTCTTCAGCCGTGGTACTCCGAAACAACCGTAATTAGTCTCCTTTTCTCTTCTTTTCATATGGTCTCCTTCACTTCCTCGCCGTTCACAACATACTCTTTAGTCTCGTCTAATATTTTTTTCTCATTATTTTTCTTCTTACTTTCAATTGTTCTCTCTATTCTCCTCTTCATCCGTGGTAATCCTTTTCAATACTGCGAGGTGGGTGGATAAGACAGGTAGGGAGGGAGGGAGGATAGTACGTGCATCAGCGGACCGGAGCCTTGAGGTCTGTAGCAGCGGCGGGTCGGGGCGGCCAAACAAAGCATTGCCTCTGATTATCACTCGAGGCTTTAATTCGCCGCGTGATTGGACCAACAACTTAGCCGCGGAGAGGGCGAGAGGGACGTGATGCACCGGCCTGACTACGCACTGGCGCCATTCCCTCGACACTTACATACATACGTCCACACAAACACACATACATACCTATAAACATACATACACATTCATATATACATACAGACAGACAGGTAGACAGAAAGGTAGGGACACAAATGCACGTAGACATAAAACACACACACACACACACACACACACACACACACACACACACACACACACACACATTTAGCTCCTCCCCTTCCACACACACATTCCCCCCACCGCACACACATCCACCCCCCCTCCCCCACACACAAACATTCACCCCCTATCCCCCACCACATACACACACATTCAACCCTCCCCTCCCCCCCACAAACACAGTCCCTCCTCCCCTCCCCCCCACAAACACAGACCCTCTAAACCATGATAATTAGATGTGCTCAGCGAGGGCGCGTCCCATGTCAACACAACCCGCATGTACCGACTCGTGCATCTCCCCCGCACGTTTGGAGCAACAATACGTCTTGCACTCAACGGATGGAAGATACTACAGGACGATCGTTAGGGAGGAAGGACGCGGTACTTGTAAACAGTGATAATCAGGAGGAATTAGCTGTAGGGCGCGTCAACTTAGTCCAGTAAATCTAGGGTTCAACCTAAAACAAATTGCAATAGATTGTTTCTCACTTCTGAGTGACTTGACTAGTCCTCAGGTACATCATACTAAAAATCCCCATGAATCCATGTGGTGGAAGGGGGTCAACGGCGGCCATTTTGGAATTTTCTTAAAAGTCATATATCTGGTAAAATAATAGTTTTATCAGGAAACACAACTCAATAAAAATTGTTCAGAATTGATTGTTTTATAGCAATGGCAGGTTATTTTACAAAGATAAATAAATATATAGGAAAAAATAATAAAATATTAAATTTTGATTGCTGATTTTATTTTCAAAGACATATTCCTCAGAACTAGTGGCATCCATGACAAAATGCATCGAAGTAAAAATTGTAGAACAAACTTTCCTCTTTTGAAATATATATACAAGTTTATGCATATTTTAAAAATTGACAAAGTTATGAGGGAAAATATACAGAAAGCCATCCTTAAAAAAATAATAATAAATACCTCCAGTCAAACCTTAAAATTTATTACATTATAATGTTTCTCAACACTTAGTAATAATTAGTGTCATGCTATGAAAAGGTTTTTTTCCCTTCATTTCAGAAACCAAATTGCACAAAAAGTTTTTTTCATTTTACAAATAATGAAACTTAATTTCTGATGTAGTAATTTATTATTAATGTTGTCTGTTCTCCTAAACCCATATGAAAAAATAATAAACTATTGAAATTGAATAAATGTGCTAATTTTCAAAGACTTTTTCTGCAGAACTAGGGGCATGTATGACAAAACGCATCAAAATATAAGTTGCAGAACAAGCTTTCCTCTTTTGAAATATTCAAGTTTATCCATATTTTGAACATTAACAAAGATATGAGATACAATAGACAGAAAGCCACCAATAAATAATAAAAAAACATATATAGTACCTCCAGTTAAACCTTAAAACATATTACAAGAGGTTTCTAAATACTTAGTAATAGAAAGTGTCCAGCTATAGAATGTTTTTTGTTTTCCTTTCAATAACCAAATCGTAAAAAGAAACATAACATGTTTTTTTTTACAAGTATTATAATTTAATTCCTAATACAGTAATTTCTTATTGATCCACCCATTTGATATTCATGAAACTTTCCTGCAGGGTATACTTACACAATTAATATTCAGGGTATTCATCATCCTCATCAAGAACAAAATCTGGCACAGGGGAGTTTGAACAGGTTAGCCCTTTGCAATGGCCACAGAGAGAGGAACACTCAATATTGTGTTTCTTGCAACTGCATCTTTGGGTGTTGCATCCAGATCTACAGTTGCATTTGCTGACTAGCAATAATTTTTCTGGTGCAGGTGGTCGGTCAGTCTTCACAGGCATTAATTGGCCATTTTCAATTAACCATCCCCATTCCTCTGGATTGTGTTCTCTACCTTTATCTTTCCATACTTGAATCTGATACCATACACGCAAACTGTGAAATTTTGATGCTGCTGATGTTGGTGGAAGACTCTTTGCCTCAACTAATCTTGAACTACTTGAAACCTTTTCTCGGAAACGTTTATAACGCAGGATGTCAAGATTTTCTTTCTTATTACCATTGTATAGACATACCAAAGCCTTTTCACCTGCTTCTATGAGTGCTTCTTTCTTGAAATCACCGTCCCTACAAAATATTGCAGCCTGCTCAAGAAAATGTCTGCTTTTTATTTTTTTCAATGCAGCTCCCTTGCCAATGCCATGAACTATTGAAACTGAATCACACCCAAGTATGGCATGAATGAAAAGTATGTTGTTACATACATCAGGACCTAGAGCTTGCTTTGCTTTTTGGATGTCCCACAACTTCGGTCTTTTGAAGTAATTGGATTTTGGCTCTGCCTTGAAAAGAATCCTGTGGGCATCCAATGGAGTGTGATACACCAAAAGAACCAATAAATCTGTGTCATCACCTACTAATACAGTGTCCTTTTTGCCTGCAGATTCTATGGCAGCTTTCACGATCTGTAGGTCTGCATCTTCCTTAGCATGCTCTATATGGCACACTGATTTCTGTAAAACTTCACCTAAGATGAAAATAAATCGTTGCTTGTTAATTTTATTTGCTAGGAATTCCTGCTTTTTAAGTTTTATGACTGTTTTGTTATTGAAAATCACATTAGGCCCGACAGCTCCACCTGCCCGTCTGCGATGAGTGGCGTCCTTTATTGAGGGACCATCGTCATAACCATCAAAGATGATGCAGGCTCTACCATAACGTGATATCACATACTTGGCATAGCTATCACAGATATCTTCGATCAAAGCGTTTCTTTGCTACTACTACTACTACTACTACTACTACTAATAATAATAATAATAATAATAATAATAATAATATCATCACTTTGCCAGTATGTTAACTTAGCACTTGTAATATTATAAAAGCCATTAATGACGTAGGTAGCAACATACTTACAAGAAAAGTGATGATATGGGAATATCACGTGTTGCCACCTTCCACATTCTTCATGCTCTGTACTGAGCGAGTCAGGCGATCAGCTGACTGGGATGCACCAGTAAGAAGCAAGCAACAATCTTGGCTTTCTGTATATTTTCCCTCATAACTTTGTCAATTTTTAAAATATGCATAAACTTGTATATATATTTCAAAAGAGGAAAGTTTGTTCTACAATTTTTACTTCGATGCATTTTGTCATGGATGCCACTAGTTCTGAGGAATATGTCTTTGAAAATAAAATCAGCCATCAAAATTTAATATTTTATTATTTTTTCCTATATATTTATTTATCTTTGTAAAATAACCTGCCATTGCTATAAAACAATCAATTCTGAACAATTTTTATTGAGTTGTGTTTCCTGATAAAACTATTATTTTACCAGATATATGACTTTTAAGAAAATTCCAAAATGGCCGCCGTTGACCCCCTTCCACCACATGGATTCATGGGGATTTTTAGTATGATGTACCTGAGGACTAGTCAAGTCACTCAGAAGTGAGAAACAATCTATTGCAATTTGTTTTAGGTTGGGCACAATTTTATGCTAGATTTACTGGACTATTAACAGAACGCGGTTTAAGAATTTTCCAGTTCGACCGCATGATCAAATATTTGATTGGTCAATTTTCATTTTTCAAAAAGCTAACTGCTAGATACCTGTGTGAGTGAGATCTAATAAATGGATTATCATACCAATGTCTAATAAATATATAACAATATCTCTTATAAATGGATGGATTATCTTAACAATGTTTCTAATGAATGGATTCTTGTAACAATGTCTCTAATAAATGGAATAACCTAACAATGTTTCATTTCTAAAAATATTTGAGTTTGAATTTTTTTTTGGAATCATCCACTTTGGAGTGTTAACAGAATCGGAGTCTCCGGAAAACTAAAACACACATTCACTTCGATTGAGATCTCTAACATTGCAGCATTAAAATAGGACTTAAGACTCTTAGATGTGCACTGTTGTGCTATGAGTTCGCTGTGAATAACGGGGAAGAATTGTTCGTCCGTAACACTGGGATCTTGTTGCCCGCATAAGTTGAGGTACAAGATAATAAACAGATCCATTACTTTGGCGCAGTAACTCATATTTCTCATATCGTCCAAACCCATTATTGTTTGTTGTTGCATCCTTCCATTCGATTTTAATAAACCTGTTAGAATAGTCATTATTGTATCATTAATAGATCCCATGTCGTTATTTTTAGAAATTTTATGATTAAAGTCCCATCTATTCAACGCTCCGTTTAAACTGTCAATACATTTTAAGATATTTTGACCGTAAGTCGAGGAAGTAGAACAGGATTCAGTTACAGCGAGACATGAAGACGACGACGACGACGACTCATTAATCTTTTCAGCTGTTGTGGTGTCCGAGGCAACTGACGGTGATACTTTCGACTTATTAAAAACAGGATAGCTTCCGCCACAGCCTCGTCATCTATGTTACTAATCAAAGAACGTACGGAAGGAGAATCCACCTCGCTCTTCTTACAACTCAGGGAGAGGTTGAGTGTTTCGTAACATATCCACAACATCTATGTCCCCAATTTCAAATTTTGTGGTTTGTTGTTCTTCTTTGGATTCTGTGATGGGTAATTCTCGTGAACTGGAACATGCTTCCTCGGTTTTTGGATTTCTTGTAATCCCAAAAACATTTTTCAACTCACGCTCTAACCTTAATGAATTATTAAGTGGAATCCCACCCAAAGTATGTTCCGAAAAATAGATGTGTTTGGAACGCCGCACGCAATCATGTATGGAAGTGTTAGCATGTCTGGTGTTGACAGTTCCAAACATCTTTTGATTGTAGCAACTAAGAGTTAACATAGCTAATACATTAGCCGCCACGTTCGCTGCCATGGGAAATCTTTCATTGTAGTCTGTTGATATGTTTATCGACCATCGATCTTGTCAAGTACTCTTTTTTAATCTTATCGTAACTCGATTTTCTAGGTTGTAGAGTGCCGAAGCACGGATGCATCTGCTCCATTGTTGTCTTCAGGGATCCTTTACGTTTCTGGTTGACGTACATGTTGTTCAAAGACAGATTGAATGAATTCTAAAAATGTTGATTTCATGGTCTCACCGAACAGGGTAGATGCCCATTCTAACTTTTCATTAGAGGGTTTGCACCTTTTCTTAATTTCACTAATGTAACACCTTTTAGTAGGATAACTATTAAATCGGTTTGTCGAAGAATCATTGTACATTCCTTTAATTTCCATTTTGTTGTTAGTCCCGTACCTAATTCTTAACTTTGTTAATAAGATGATATTCGCGGTTGCTCTACCGCACATCCATGCAAACAACCACAGGAAAGTCGGATTTGTAATCATAACCGATCTTCGAGAACCGTTAAAAATGTTAATCTCTAACAAGCGTTCAGCAGTGCAACAACTAATAAACATCAGCGACAAGACAACAGAAGAAGATTCTGTCGTACCTAGTGTCAAGAAGATACTGCTAGAAGAAAAGAAACAAAATAAAACACCAGGTGAATTCACCAGGATGATACTTAAGTTGCAAGACATCAGACACAATTTGATAAGAAATCTACTTAACATTATCAAAGCCTATAAAATCAACACTTATCTCACCAATAATTCACTCAAAGAAACTATGTATGAAAATATCTTCACGGCTGCTATTCCGTTCTCTTCTGTGTTCGCAAGGTTCTTGTATGACGACATCGAAGGTTATGGTGCACACCTACAAGCTGTGTTAGCAGAATTAAAACTTTGATTCAATAAAATATATATTTATAACTAACATGTCTTACTAGCCAAAAAGTGGGGTCCGGTATTTTACGTCTCCATGCAAGACAAAAGCAATGACTTATGCTTTAATTTCGCAACATGTGGATGAGGGATACACGAACTAAACTACATGGCATGTGAGGTAAACAAAGTGTATACACAAGGTATCGACAGGGTGGGGTCCGGATCTACATAGGGGTATACACAACTTATCGACAGAGTGGGGTCCGGATCTACATAGGGTATACACAAGGTATCGACAGAGTGGGGTCCGGATCTACATAGGGGTATACACAAGATATCGACAGAGTGGGGTCCGTATCTACATAGGGGTATACACAAGATATCGACAGAGTGGGGTCCGGATCTACATAGGGGTATACACAAGATATCGACAGAGTGGGGTCCGGATCTACTCTCGTAATGAGAAGGTAAAAAATATTATATATGAATAAGTTTACTTGAGGTAAGTGATTACAGCTAAATCAAAATGTAACATTAACTTTTAAGTCAAAATGAATTTAAATATGATGATGTTGCAACCAAAACACACTACAATGATGTAATTTCCTTGGTATTTAAATGCTCATCAAATCAGTCCGTGTCTCTTAGTGTTACTCCGACACCACGCTCTCTAACTTCCGGAGTTTCGTCCCTACAGTGACAGACGCTGAAGGTTTGATGAAAATTCTCAACATACCGATTCAATACCGATATTGGCGGTGTTGTACACCACCTTACGAGTCAAGTCTCTGGAAAGAAGGTGAACTCCAAAATTTCTTGTTGGATCTGAAAACTGTTGATCGCCTCTACCACATCTCTACGTATGGTTGCAAGTACAATCTGGTGGCACGTGAGAATCGGAAGCACCGAAAGACACAATTGAAAAAAAGGACCGTCAAATGCCGTCAAATGTGTCGAGGACTCCGTCCAATTTTGATCTAGCGAAGTTTGCTACTGTTTCGCTACTTGTTAATTCACCGTTGCCAGCAACGAGTAAAGTCAGCCGAGACCCTGTGAGCCACTGCAGCTCGCAAGCAGCTCACCCCCCACCGTGTTGAACCCCACCGCCCAACACCCGAGCCGAGAAACTCTCGGCTAACTGGCCGGGAGTGACCTGATGAGGTGTTCCCCCCCCCTAAAAAGTCCACTAACGGCTCAAACCGGGCGACCGGACCGCCCGATTCTGCACCTGTTAGGGATGAAATGCGTGACGCGAGCGCGCCGATATCGTGAGTTACCACTGAAAGTCAGAATGCGACGCTACATCCTACCGATTCCGAGCGTAGGGGTGACTGAACTATTTTTACAGATGGGTTTCGGTCACGACGGTCGACGATTTGGACCATTCGGGAGGGAAATTCGATCGCGCTCGTCATCCAATATTGCTTAAAGCACTTCGCTACACGGTAGATGCACTACTAAGGTGACTTAGAACCGTCGCTGGTAAAGCTGGGGAGGTCGTCGTCAAAAACCCCCCATAGCCTGTACACCCCCGCTGACCCTCCAACCCCTACATCTCTTAATTTTAGGAATCGGACGTTCTCAAACACACATTTACTTTATATATATATATATATATATATATATATATATATATATATATATATATATATATATATATATATATATATATATATATATATATATATATATATATATATATATATATATATATATATATATATATATATATATATATATATATATATATATATATATATATATATATATATATATATATATACTATCAGAATCGGACGCTATGAAAGACAAAACAGTATTAGGTACTATCAGAATCGGACGATCCGAAAGACAAGAACACACATTCACCTCGAAAGAGTTTAGATGACACCTCGACATTTCAATGTCATCTAACCTTAACCGAGGTGAATGTGTGTTTTAGTCTTCCGGAGCTTCCGATTCTGTTAACACTCAAGTTAAGAATTGGATGCATCTCAAGAGAAAAACACACATTCACCTTAATAGAGTTTAGACGACATTCAAATGTCGTCTAACCTTAACCGAGGTACTGAATGTCGTCTAACCTTGTATGAGGTGAATGTGTATCTTTATCTTCCGAAGCTTTCGATTCTGAATCTAGTTCGTACTGAATGTCATCTAACCTTGTGTGAGGTGAATGTATATCTTTGTCTTCTGAAGCTTCCGACTCTGAATTTAGTTCGTACTGAATCCGGAGCTTCCGATTCTGTTAACACTCAAGTTAAGAATTGGATGCATCTCAAGAAAAACACATTCACCTTAATGGAGTTTAGACGACATTCAAATGTCATCTAACCTTAGACGATATTCAAATGTTGTCTAACCTTAACTGAGGTGAATATATGTTTTAGTCTTCCGAAGCTTCCGATTCTGTCAACACTTAAATTAAGAATTGGATGCATCTCAAGAGAAAAACACACATTCACCTTAATGGAGTTTAGACGACATTCAAATGTCATCTAATCTTAACCGAGGTGAATGTGTGTTTTAGTCTTCCGGAGCTTCACATTTTAACAATACTGTTACATACTATGTAATAGTTGCTTAACACTCAAATTGCATCACAAGAAAAACACCTTAATATAGTTTAGACAACATTCATTGACTCGAGTGTACATAATGTAAAGTAAGAAGTGGATACATCACAAGACAAATATTTGATTTGATAATTTTACTACATGGGCGACAATCATATTTACATCTGGAGATGGTTGGCAAGGCCACACCACAAAGTGTTGTAATCTTCCGTAGCTTTCGACTCCGATGTACAAATTACAAATGTTTTTGCCAAAAGTTGGGTCAGTCATTTTACGTTTCCGTGCAAGACAACTTCACTGACTTGTGCTTAAATTTCGCAACATGTGGATGAGGGATACACGAACTAAACAGAGTCGGGTCCGGAATTACATGGGGGTGTACACAAGAGTGCCAATATCGTCTTACCTCGATCGAATTGAATGTGTGTTCTAATCTTTCGGAACTTCCGATTCTGACAATACTGTTACATAGTAGTAACCTAAACAGTCAAATTAAGACGAACTACAGAGTCGGGTCCGGATTGACATAGGGTGTACACAAGAGTGCAAATGTCATCTTACCTCAATCGAGGTGAATGTGTGTTCTAATCTTCCGGAACTTCCGATTCTGAAATTCTTACTTAGAGCGTTAAGCTAACTATGTAACAGTCCTTCTTTAAAGAGTGTTTTGGGAATAAAAATATTTTTTTGATATGTCTGGGAAAAGGTAAAGCTCTCCCTGACGACGTGCAATTATTGTTGTATGTTCTAAGTGTCATGAAATACAGACTGTACATGATGTTAGTCAAGAGCGCGGCAATCAATGTATTGATTTCATGAGATAATTGGGTTACCGACAAAGACGTTTGACGTTGGAAGCATATCGCCAGGATTGCGGTGTGCACAACGCCGTACCCATTACAATGTACTTGTTTCACTTCATGGACATGTTCAAAATTGAGACGATAACATTGTTGTTGAAGAATACTTCCTTTGAATTCTCAGATCTGTTGACCAAGATGAGTGACGAGAACAGTTATGATTTTTTCAGATACAGTATCTTCACGTTGAACAGTAGTCGCATCTACTTTCTGTTAAGGTTAGCGTTTTCCCATTCAGCGTTAAGAGGATTTTCATTGATCAAAGAAAACATGACGTACAACCTGACACATGCTACGGTGATTCAAAATATAATCAAATTGAACAAATGCTTACCTATGCAGAATCATATCATCTACGACATCTGCAACTCCTATATGAAAATCATGACAATTGTTAACAAGAGCAGTGATATAAGTCTGGATGTTGAGTTCCTAACATTTGATACAGTTCCCAACTTCATTCAACTTATCGAGGAAGTGCCTCTTTTGAGAAATTGGATGAGTTTTAATCATTTGCAGATGAAGAAGAAAGAAAAGGAAAAAGAAACTACCTGTTCCACTCAACAACAAGAGTTTATACTTCCATTCTCTCCAACATCAACCAAAACACAGCAGTTAACTTGACGGTGAACTTCAAGAACCAAAGTTTGTTAGTTAACGTTAACCAAATTGGTTTCACACTAGGATCGTCAGAGACCGCTCAACCGATGTTTATCATGTCCAAGTCCATAGGCAATGCTGTGTTTGGTGAAGACGAATGCAGGTATCTTCGTTTGATGGAAATTCTAGACAGACCCATTACATCGAACATCATCAGTCTACTTGATGAATATCATGAGTGTTTCCATAAAGTCAGAAATATCTTAAAGATTCCTGATTGTTCATCATCGATCTTGGAAAAGATCAAGCAAGAAGTTTATCTGAAATGGAAATTGGACACCTCGTCAAGTCCATTGAATCGAATCTGGACGCACTGTCGTCCAACATGTATTTGTGTATTGTCAAAATCTCGACATCAGATTGGATAACGTCTACAGTTTAGTGAATACATTGTGTCAAATCAGAAACGGTTTCCACGCCATTTGTTGGTTGATTCATATTTTTAAAAGTATCATGGTCAAGAAATAGCAGAGAAGCTATTCATTCATGTTGTAGAGAAAACAGTTTGTCAAATACGGGCCTATGATGATGTTAGAGAGTACAAGAAAGCGATCTACTTTCTACAACAGTTCCCTATTCCTTCCGTAGGATTCTCCTACATTGTGAGCACCTTCCCCCAGTATTGTCACATGGAGAATCACATGTTCAACGTCTTCAACACTGCACTCAGATTAAACGCACGAGCCATCATCAACATCGCCAGAATTCCTAATGTGGCCATCAACATGGAAATGACTAACGTGACTTTCGGAATTCCTGTTTTCTTCTTGGGTTTTTGCAATGACGCCTTCCACACTTATTCAGAGTATGTGCTCAACACGCTGATGTACAACAACGTCTTTCTGGACACTATTTCAGAGACCGGTGAGAACATCTTTCATTTCTTGGCAAGGTATGGTGAATGGCCTGAGACCAACACCAAGCTAACCCGCCAGTGGAACACGCTCATCGAATGTCGGAAAGAAGAATTCGCCAGGGCTATTGAACACAGACGTGCCCTAGATGGAGCCACACCTGTCATGATAGCTGTAGCCCTGCGTAACTTAAAAGCCTTTAATTTCTTCATGTCCATCGAACCCAAAGCAAAACTTAACACGGCTTTTGGTAATTCCAAGACTACAATGTCCTTTGTCAAAGGTATCAAACCGGTCATCGCCATCAAGATGTTACCCACACTACAGTTGTCGAAAGTCGAGAAGAAATCGGACAGAGCCAGTTCGAATTTTTGCTGCATGGGATTAGCTATTTAGAGATACGCCTTGATCGTCAACATTTTTGATTTGTTGCTTTCCTCAGGAGCTTATGTCATAGGAACGCTCAACCTAATGTTTTTTGACACTCATCTTCCTGAGCGATCCTCTAACCGTAAGTCAAGCTGCCCGTTGCACGTGGATCTCATCAACTTGGCGGCGGAATGTTTGAGAAGAAAAACACTATCTAGACTTCAAGAGGGAGTTCCGGCCGATCGAATTATGAACGCAATCGTTGACAATTTCGTCAATGTTTCAAACAAGACCAGAAAAAAACATTCAGGTGCCTTTCGACAAGAACACCCACTGCAGTAGACAATTAATCGATAATTTAAATCAAAGAGGGGTACTAAGCACTTTCTCCAAATTCTGTTGAGTAATAATGCGCGTCCAGTAGCAGGTTGCACCGACATCGTCATGTGCGGTGAGAACGGTGTACCGTTGAATCCGTACACTAACCAACCGCTCTACAACGTGGACGACATAGACTTTGATATTGCAGCTCTGGCCTCCTCAATGAATTGTGGGTGCCAACCTGGATATCAAGCCGTGAAAGACGACGTTACCAACATCCCGAATTGTAAACGTGTAAGTTCTTCGACACTGTGGCATGACGATTCCAAAACATTATTCGGATGTCCAGTAATCTTTGAAATAGAGGGAAAGGAAGGTTGTCTTAGTGACCCAGCTTTGCATGTTCGTTTAAAATCGATATACGAAGATGTCGATTTAACTAACGGAGGATCAGATTATGCTGATGGTTATCTGCAGCAGACCCGACCATTATCACGGCAAATGCTGATCCTTACGATGTTCAACCCGACTTGGAGAGTCATCATATATTCGGTAGGTCAAGCAGTCTCACTTATTAATGTGTTCCTTAACATTGCACATTTTCTTCAGAAAACGGATGTCGATAACACTTTAGATGCATTGAAGAGTGAAATTGAGAAAGTTCGTTTACCGTATTTAGACTTGGCACAAATTAGAAATATTTTAGAAAAAAACTGACATGTCTGTTCTTACTAATGATCCTCACGGATTCTTGATGGGTCGCATAGTAGCCATCATCGACATTTCAGATCAATCTCTGATCCATCCTTCCTCTTCATTGATCGATCAACCCAACAAATTCGAAACGACAATGAGATGGACCAATTTAGTCGAAAAAACCTTACAGTCTAAGAAACTTACATCGATGAGATCCAACATCGATTCTTTTAATTCTAAAGAAGCTTTTAAATTAATGATGATGGACGAAGCTCAAGACGAACTTTTGATATCTGTAGTAAACGGTTTAATGCTTTGAATGCAAAAGGAGGGATGTCTGATAATTCGTAAGGTCGATTGTTGACGACGTCGCCCTTGTCGTCGACCGTTCCTTGAGGTTGCCGAGTGTTAGGAACACCAGCCCATAAAATCAGGCGCTGGTTCAAGTAACCGCACATTTTTTCTCCCTTCTTACCGACTGTGGGCGTCAACATGTTGCCTACGGCCACTGGTTCACCGGTTGTCGGATTGCGTGACTTCCGGAATGCGTAACAACACTTGCCACACGCCGTCATCTTTCTCAATACCTTGCCCGTCTCGTCGTATAAAGGAAACTCGGAGGCGTAGGACTCAGAGAAAGAACAAGCAGTCGCTCCACCAGCAACAGATACATCCACCGGGATACAGGAAAAGACATCACACTCCAACTTGGAGGAATCAAACTGAATGTCATAATACGTTGCTAATTTTTGGTGACGTTCTACCAATATTCCGGGAATGTTTTTTCCATCCTTGGACTCCCAAGTCTTTCACGGTGATGAACGCATACCGGTGTGGATCCTGACGTTTTTATCTCACCAGTTCAGTTTGACGGAGTTTCTCACTAGCGTACCTAAACGCAGCTACGGTATCAGCGTGGGTCAGCGAAGAGACAACAGCGGCGGTGGCGTCTGTCATTTCATTGGTAGGTGTGTAGTAGTCGTGTTTGTGTGTGTGTGTTTTTTTTTTTTTTTTTTTTTTTTTTACATTGTTGCCTATTGCGCCGGTAGGCATCTTCCCGGTGGGGCCTGATGGTCGGCCCAAGGCTTCTTCCAGGTGGGGCCTGATGGTCGGCCCAGCCCGTTCTGGCGCAGGCGAGTGTTTATAGTGGCGCCATCTTGCATTGGCTCATGCTGCCCCCCCGGAACTCGTTCTTGATTCGCTTGGACGGCTTCCTCTAGAGTCCGGGTTGATGGGTGGTCTTCAGGACAGCATGTGGGTAGTTTTAAGCCACTCGGCGGTGACTGAAAAATCCGAGTGGTAGCGTGGGGATTCGAACCCGCGTCGTCCATCACGCGGTGAATGTGAGCCCAGTACGATACCACCTACGCCACCGCCTACCCAACGTCTTAGCCTTGTATGTGCGTGTGTGTGTTTGTATCATCAACAAGATTATAAATACTTAACTGCGTCTCTACCTTAACGGGCACCAATTCTACTCGCTTGTGCCGTCCATCTCACTTCACTGACGTTGCTCCGCCCCTATCCGTTATCCACGCCCAACCCCGCCCTCTGCCTCGCTTAATTCGTGTTGTTAGTTCTGGTTATTTTTTTCATTTACTCCGCCCACATGACACATGACACATCACTTGTACACCCCCCCCCTCCCTCCGCCTTGTATACCCAGCATTCAGCGTCCCGCTCGCCTCAGAATCGGGCTACTGGAGAGTCTAAAACACACATTCACCCTTCCGCTCTTAACTGAGCATTCAGCGTCCCGCTCGCCTCAGAATCGGGCTACTGGCGAGTCTAAAACACATATTCTCCATTACGCTCTTAACTGAGCATTCAGCGTCCCGCTCGCCTCAGAATCGGGCTACTGGCGAGTCTAAAACACATATTCTCCCTTACGCTCTTAACTGAGCATTCAGCGTCCCGCTCGCCTCAGAATCGGGCTACTGGAGAGTCTAAAACACACATTCACCCTTACGCTCTTAACTGAGCATTCAGCGTCCCGCTCGCCTCAGAATTGGGCTACTGGCGAGTCTAAAACACATATTCTCCCTTCCGCTCTTAACTGAGCATTCAGCGTCCCGCTCGCCTCAGAATCGGGCTACTGGCGAGTCTAAAACACACATTCACCCTTCCGCTCTCAACCCAGCATTCAGCGTCCCGCTCGCCTCAGAATCGGGCTAGTGGCGAGTCTAAAACACACATTCACCCTTCCGCTCTCAACCCAGCATTCAGCGTCCCGCTCTCGTACATTCTCAACTATAAGAGAAAAAAATTGCTTAGTGTGAATGTAGTGTTTGTTTTCATGATGTGAATGTATATTTTCAGTCTTAACGGGCACCAATTCTACTCGCTTGTGCCGTCCATCTCTCTTCACTGACGTTGCTCCGCCCCTATCCGTTATCCACGCCCAACCCCGCCCTCTGCCTCGCTTAATTCGTGTTGTTAGTTCTGGTTATTTTTTTCATTTACTCCGCCCACATGACACATGACACATCACTTGTACACCCCCCCCCCCCTCCCTCCTCCTTGTATACACAACACCTGGTATAAATGGGAAGCACGGACGGCGTCAGTCATTGTTCGGTGTAGAAAGCTAGACACAACTTAATTCAGTTAAACTTTCAATCTGAAACACTATCATGTTTTCAACAACTACTGTCGTCGATGACGCAACTACATTAATACCTTTTGTTGACAAGAAACGAAAAGACCTATTGACGAGAAAATAGTTTCAAAATTTAAAGATCAGATCTTGAACATCCAACAGCGACATCGGCTGCCCCTGTCCAAGACACCAAGATTGGTGACATACGTCAAACGGTTAACAACGGTGGTGGTAGCAGATACGACGACAGCAGTGACGTAGGCAGCAGTACTTGCAAAAAAGACATAGCTGGGTCCTCTGAGAACAACCAAATTATCACCACCATCAACAACCACCGCCCTCGTAATCGACCACCACAACATCATCATCAACGACAACACCACCACTTCTCTCCACTTCCTGTCAACCGTCAGCCTTATCACTATGAGGGTGGATACGACTCTGGATCCAGTAATAATCGTTATTCACATTACAGGTCAACAGAAGCTATCCCAAACACTTCTTACCGTGTTGGTGGTCATCATGCCCCTTATGAAGGAGAAGAATTCTACGGTGACGAGGATGTGTACGAATACGAACAACGTCACGAACCCTACATGAGATATCGCCAGCCGCATCACAACCACCCTTCTGCCTATATTCCCTCGTCAACCCCACCACCACCTGGCCCACCCGCTGCTTTCTTCCCACCTCCGCCTTCCTTCAACCTGCAACATCACCACCATTCAACGATGCCGCACAGGCATTACAACAAACACTACTACGACAACAGGCCGCAACATCAGGAACAACCCATACCTTACCGCCCACGCATTCGACACAGAAAGGATAACAAAACAGGTGAGTAGCTGCTTTATAAATATAAATTGAATATTTTAGAAATTGAAGTTTGATTTTAGAAATTGAAGAAATTGATTACTATAATAATATTTGGCTTATTTTTTTCTCTTTACAGATGATGAAGAATTTTTCAGAACCGTATTTTCGAAAATACATCAACAGTCTTCTCCCTACACATTTGTGATCTGTATTTCCTTTTTGCTGCAAAAGGAGATGTACTCGATCCTGCGAGACACCTTGCATAGGTTTAATTATGATTCCATAGCTTTTGAGAAGGATCTCCACCGGATTTTACAAGACTTAAAGCACAAAGAAGTGAAGAAGCAAAAGAACATCAAAGAGAAGTTGAGAAGGAATATCCGAAGCACATGCCCACGCTTTCTCATGGAGCGGAAGCGTACAAGCTGCGGATGTTACATTTGAGTCACAATAGCGGTGGCGGAATTGCCAGTAGCAGCAGTGACTACGATTTGCAGAAACCTTCCACGGTTTTCTTGTACGCCGCGGCGGCGACTGCTGCTGATGTAACTCTAACTCGTGAACTATTTAACAACATAAAAAACAAAACTGCAAATAATGATTCATACAAAGTTGTCGGGGCCACCGTATCAACTCTGAACGATCCTGGAAGACCGGATAGAGTTTATGTTGCCCTCCATCCGGTAAACCCCCCTATTGACTTTCACATAATAGGTTACACTCTTGGTTTTCGAGAGAACACAACACAAGTTGACGGTGGTTACAACGTAATCTTTCCGATAGTAAACAAACCTACTCAAACTCTAGTAGAACTTGCCAGAGAAACTGTCGATGCAGTCGGTAAAGTATCTATTTATAATTCTGAAGTGCAAGGTATCGGATGTTTCGGCACATTACCGCCAAAACATATGATGAGATTAATGTCTTTCAACCTGCTTCAAGAGAATTCTTCGAAAGACATACGTTTTTCGAAAATACATCAACAGTCTTCTCCCTACACATTTAGATCTGTATCTCCTTTTTGCTGCAAAAGGAGATGTACTCGATCCTGCGGCGGTGGCGTCTGTCATTTCATTGGTAGGTGTGTAGTAGTCGTGTTTGTGTGTGTGTGTCTTAGCCTTGTATGTGCGTTTGTGTGTTTGTATCATCAACAAGATTATAAATACTTAACTGCGTCTCTACCTTAACAGGCAACCATCATTCATCATTGGAGAAAGAGATAGTTTGGAGCAAGCTAGTCTTCAAACAGTCTACAATCAAAATGACGACGATTCCACACATCAGCCATGCGGATATCTCTTCTCTGGTTTCCTTCATGTAATTTAAGAGTGTCCTGCATACTGCTACTGCTGCTGCTGCTGCTTTTTCTCCTGTGGTCGAGGACCTCATCCTCGTGTGTAATGGGATCAGACAGAGGAAGATTTCATCGATGCATCTCACAATGGACGACATGGGTGCTTCATCACCCGCATTAGCTGTCAATCTAGCTTCTTTGAAACTTCGTCCTTCGTAACCGTACATAACCATAGGTTGGGCTCCGATTAAATTTTCACGAAGTGTGTACAGACCAATGCAAGAGTCGATAATTTCAATTTCGACGGGAATGAGGTCTTGACGGTAATTGTGCAGCATGATACCCTCATATGTTTTCTTGTAGTTGGTCTTCAAATAAGCCAAACATTTTTCTACGTTCTGAGAACCGGAGATAAAATATGAAAAGTCCATGTTAGTCCAGTGAACCTGATTAGTCGACGACTGATTCAAGCGAACATCTGCACTAGCTTTGATATTCAAACCCAAT
This sequence comes from Eriocheir sinensis, assembly GCF_024679095.1. Classification (NCBI taxonomy): domain Eukaryota; kingdom Metazoa; phylum Arthropoda; class Malacostraca; order Decapoda; family Varunidae; genus Eriocheir; species Eriocheir sinensis. The sequence continues at coordinate 48,391 of NW_026110660.1, forward strand.
AATTTCATCTCTTTGATCAGTCTATAAAGAAACCAAAAGATATTCAACTGTAGACACGCCAATTGTCGTAGGTGAAAACGAATCACCAAAATGTTGTTCTGTTCGACAATAGAAACTCCTTCCGCAAAACATAATTCAAGAAAAGATTCATCAACGGGAGACCAAGGCACTGACGAACCCGTTACAGGCGATGCTGGCATCTCACCGCCAGAATGAGTGGTGGTGCTTCTATGGGACGACAGCAAAGCCTTTAACATGATCTCGATACTTTCATTTTCTTTCTTAATCAATTTGCCAGTGTTGCAGGTCACACGAATAACGTTGCTAGAAGTACTACCACCGCCGCCACCAATACTGACGTCCATCAGAAGATCAGAAGCATTGCCTCCCGCTCCCGTCTTCTTTTCAATCATATCAAAATCACTTGCCCAAAGTTCACACAGAATAGGATCGGAAGGATTTCGGTTGAAAATATTCTTCGTTCGGTTCTGCAGTTTCTGAACAAGTTTCAGACTTTCATCTAAAGATAGGAAATCCTTTTCTTTATCTTTCTTAACCATCGGCATGATGAAAGTCATCCTCACACGTCACTGATAACAAAGAACCTCTCAAGAAGGGAGGGTATAAAAGAAACACAGCGCAGGGAGTAGAGCTGTGATCCGGTCCTTCCTGTGTCAAGGAAGGTCTTGACTACGGACTACGTGCAACCTGCTAATATAGCGACCAGCTAACCCACCCACCTGCACTCAAATGGCTGACCCAGCATCAAACGATTCATTTATATTTGCATCACTCATAACCATGATCTTGATCATCAATTCTTTCATGATGTTGATCAATTTTATGATAATTAAACATTCTTTTAACAAATTAGCATTTAGTGAAAATGTTCTTCTCAACTCCGTAAAACACGATGAACATTCTGAAAAGATCATTGATCGACCACGGCAACCACGGAACCACGGGAACCACGACAACCACGGGAACCACGGGAACCACGGGAACCACGGGAACCACGGGAACCCAACACGAATGGTCAGCATTGACATGGAATCCAGATTCACCCCTATGAACACTCCTGTAGAACCACTCAAAAATCCAACCATCGACTTGAAATCCGGACGAGTTTCATGGTCAATTCCATCTAGCAGTCATTCTCACATAATTTGTAAGCCGCAGCCGCAGATACCCTCACACTCACATGTCTACGGATTGCCCGTCACCCACCCCACCTGTTTTATTCAACAATGTAACCCTTGAAGAAGAGGATGAGGAGAATAAAGAGGAGGATCATTACATGTCCATGAATAATTACATTAGCAGTTCTGCACCCAATGCTTCATCATCATGCATTACACCACCGCCTCTTCCTCAACGCAATATGACCATGTAAAGAGTGGAGGCGATTCATGTGTAACCACAATTCAAACCCAAACCAAAACATAGATCAAAATGAAACAAAGCCAAAGCATAGTTTAAATAATATTAAGAGATAGATATAGATTTTTTATTATTATAAATTAAATACACAATTTGTTAATGAATTTTTTTTTACCCTTCAATATCAATACTTGTTATTGTACTTTTTTTTCTTTCTTCATAATCCAGGTTTAGACTTTTTTCCTCGTCTTCGTTACATCCCTCACACAAGTCTGCTAACTTATCTATAGCTTCAATAATATTTTCCTCAACTGTGGGTGTGATGGTATCAGGATGTGTATGCTTGAACACACCAATGATCATAGGTACTATGCTTAACAAGACATTGGCCACTATACAGAATATTTTTTAAAATTTACTAAAACAACTCAACACTTCATCATCATCATCATCATCGTCATTATTTACCTCTTCTATATTTTTCTCTTCTGTGTTCTCCTGGTCCTCTTCTGTATTTTCCTGGTCCTCTTCTGTCTTCTCCTCCTGTTCGTGGTCGTCGATGACTATGACATTCATCTCTTCTTCATCAGACCAAATTTTACTATCACTTGTTTTGAATGTTAAGCCGATCGCTATTGGTTCACCACCACTGATGCTGACTCTCTCATCATCGTCTTCTGGATCGCTATCGACAGTTGTCCAAGATAAAAACACATTCACCTCATTTAAGGTTAGACAACACTCAGTACGAACTAAATTCAGAATTGGAAGCTTCGCAAGACAAAGACACACATTCACCTCATACAAGGTTAGACGACATTCAGTACGAACTAGATTCAGAATCGGAAGCTTCAGAAGACAAAGACACGCATTCACCTCACACAAGCTTAGACGACATTCAGTACGAACTTTAAAGTCAGAATTGTAAGTGACTTTCTGAAAACAACGGAGTTCTTTGCTCTCAATTACTTCATATTCAACAGCATTGCTGATCCAATCACGATCATGGATTTCAAAGAACATATCTATTTCATTCAAAGGGCTTTGTTCATCAATAAGACCATATTTACTTCATGCATGTGTATGATGTGCTTCAGGTCTCACATTATACATTCACACATGGCAGAAGTGGACTGAACTGTATAGCGGTGAACTTACTGTAGAGTGCACGACCTATGTTTTTTTGATGTTGAGGTTTGGGTTTGCACATTATGTATTATTGATTGGACGTCACTACTATTGATTTATGTGTGCAATTCGTATTTAAGCAGACTAGTCACTTCTCTTTGGTGTTGCGGTAATTATCACTCTCGTGTTTTAGCAGACTACGTCACAGTATTGATTGAGGATAGCTTATGTCACTACTCTTCGAGATTGCTTCCTGTGAGTAATTAATTATTGATATTATTTTAGGTGTGCAATTAACACCCTCGTGTTTTATCAGATGTGTTATCAGAAGCCTACGTCACAGTATATAGTGAAAGGAGGTTCACTACTCTTGATTCATATGTGCAAATAACACCCTCGTGTTTTATCAGGTGATTATCACCCTCATGTTATGGCAGACTACGTTACAGTATTGATTGATAGGAGGACAGGAAGTGTGTATTAATACCCTCGTGTTCTAACAGGTGTTATCAGGAGACTACGTCACAGTATATATTGATAGGAGGTTCACTACTATTGATTCATGTGTGCAAATAACACCTTAGCAGGTGATTATTACCCTCGTGTTATAGCAGACTACGTCACAGTATTGATTGATAGGAGGACTTCCTGTGTGTATTTATACCTTCGTATTTTATCAGGCGTTATTAGGAGACTACCATTGCTTATATTATTGATTCATGTGCAATTATCACCCTTGTGATTAACACCCTCAAAACGATAAGTTGATTTGTCTGTTAGACAAGATAATAAGGAGAGTTAACGCTTACAATTCGGGACAGGATGTTGATTTGCAGAAGTGGGCAAGCCGCATGTTGAATGTCGGTGCATTCGTGCGGTCGTGGAATCCACTTTCGGATCTATGAAAGGTATCATTCCCCAACTTCAGGCGACGTACAAGAAAGAGCGAACCGTTATGCAACAAGCTGTCAAGATTTACGCTAAGCTCGATCCGAGGAAAGCAGATCTCAACCGAGTGGGTGAGAAGACGACCAAACTCTCTATGAATTCAATATACGGATGTCTGGCGCTCAGATGCAAGACCCACAAGATTATAGACTCTTCCTCTACCCGTAGAGAATATGGAGGTGTGGGAGTTGGTGGTGGCTTCGCATTCCAATTCTGAATTTAGTTCGTACTGAATGTTGTCTAACCTTAAGTGAGGTGAATGTGTGTCTTTGTCTTTCGAAGCTTCCGATTCGTTAACACTCCAATTAAGTAAATTAAATGTCAAAGTGTGTCCGTGACTTGTAGTTGTAGTTCGAATTAACTTTTAGTTCTTGCAGTTGATTTGAAAGATCTCAGTGTGGACACGCTACATGTAATGCATAATTTACAATTGATCTGAATGTCGCTTCAAGACTAAAACACATATTCACCCGGAGCCTTCTTAGAAGGTTAAGAACGTGATAGCGTAAATGTCGTCTATACTCGAATGTGTTTCTGTGCACGATACTGACTTATTTCTACAAACTTTGATGAAGATCTTAAGTCACCATTATTCCTTGCTGTCAGTATTGTCTAGATATAGTTGAAGAAGAATTGAGATGCAGAACAACAGTATACTTTTTTATTAACTAAAAATATCATAATTATATACATGTGTGTTATGAAACAAATTTAACAGGGACTAGTTAAACTGTGCAAATCTTGAACCCACCTGACAAACTCTGTGCAAATCCTGACCCCAGTTTCTTCTCCGGTTAAACTGTGTCATAGACTTCAGAACTAGTTGACGGGAAATCTCTTCAGTCTTGGCGCGCTGGCTTCGCGTAAGGGGCCGATTGTTATGGCGACTTTCACTGCGACAACTCAAACACACTCTGCGTTCTTACTCCGAATTTAAGTGGAAACAGGACGAAATCTTCAAGTTTTAGTGCATACAAGCAGGCAGGAGTGTCTCTAGAGTGATTTGGTCGAGGATTCAAGGTAACTTATATAAAATAGCACCATGCGTGCACTTTGAAAACGTTGTGTAAAAAATGGCAAATTTGCGTAACTTTAGGTTGAAATCTTTACGTAAAATGAATGATAACTGTAGGATAGTGAATTCCACAGTTTTACGTATTAGGAAACAAGAAATGTACGTTTAGTTAGTGCCTACATGGCAACTCAGCTCAGTTCCCGCGTCGCCTAACTCGCCTTAGGCACGCAGTCAGCTGGGCACTTCCCCTCTGTAAAGGATTATCGCTGTCCTGCCTCTGTTTACTCTCCAAGTAAAGGACCTACAGTTATTCATCGTCTCTGTACCCTTCCCACAACTGCAAGGATCCAGAGGACGATACAAGAAGACACAGAAGGCAGTGGATCGAGTGGAAGTGACGGAGGAGACACAAGATATGAGGACGCCGCGACCCCGTGGAGTAAACTGTGGAGGAGCCGTACTACGCCATCAGTGCAGTGACTCAGTGTTGTGTGCAGTGCAGTGGTGTGTTCAGTGCAGTGTGGTAGTGAGGGGGCTGTTCACTACGTCCTACGGGGTCGAGTATGTGTGCATGGGGAAGGCCAACTCTGACCCGACTGAGCACTTTCGGCAAGCGCCGCACCATGTGCGGCGCCAACTACTGGACGAGCGTGCAGAACTTCATGGTGAGCAACAGGTTGGCCCAGCGCCTGCATTTGCTGAAGCTCGTCGGGTTCTTCCCCGGGGACGTGCAGGCCGACCTGGACCGGGCCAAGGCAGAGGAGAAGGAGGACGACGAGGTGATCTTGGCCCAGCTTGCCAGGGAGCTGGCCGACGACCAGCCGGACCCGCCGACGGACGAGTTGCTCCTCGCCGCGGTCGGCAACTACGCCGGCTACCTGGCCAGGAAGGTCCAGGCCAACTCCTCTGTGGCCGAGTGCTGCAAGCAGGAGCTTGCCCAGCAGGAGGAGATGAAGATTACCGTGGAGCTCGAGAGGGCGACCCGCCCTCTGTGATGTTCGACGCCCTGGTCGAGCTGGTCGACAGGGAGAGCTGGAGACAGGCCGGGCGGTCCTGAAGCGGCCATCTCTCCCAATGGCCCACATGGCGTCCTTCGGGATGTCGCTGTGGGACTCCCTGATGTGCAGGGAGGACAAGAAGGAGCGCAGGTTGAGGTTCCTCTCCTTGCCATGCGCCACAGGGACGGGTTCAGGCACCTCCTGGAGTTCCTGGCGGCCTCAGACCCGACCTTGCAGGGGTACAGGTGCCAGGAGGGCACAACCTGGCCAACACCATCTTGCCGCACATCAGCAGGTCCCTCTTCAACTGTTTCGGTGCTAATTTCTCCAAGGACGTGACCTCAGAAGCGAGGAAGAACAAGGCCTTGAAGCAGCCGACCGGCAGGAAGAGGAGCAGTATCGAGGAGGGCAGGAAGGAGACGGCGAGGAACAGGGACGTGTACAAGTCCAGGAAACTGACCGGGGCCCACAAGTCATAAAAGGCTAAAGTGATTGTTCAGGGACGAGGGCCAGATAGCCGGCAAGACGTGCTGCGGCAATAGTGACATCGGAATTCAACCAAAATAAGTTGTGATTGTATATAGAAAATGAATATTTTGCTTTTGTTGAGTAAAATTAAGATGTTTCTGCATGCTTTCCTCAAGTATTAAGTTTCTAATGTGAAAATTAAGTGATTTATTAGATGTTAAAACTTACGTAAAAATTGCACTAAATAAAAAAAAATAAGTAGCGATTTCGGGACAAAACTTATAAGATATGCTAAATATTGCTATTGATTCTGAAAATATAAGTGATTATCTCTGCATTTGGTGATGTTTGTGCATCTAGCGTAAAATCTGAGGATTTTATAGCCTTTTTAAGTTTTGTTATACTTATATAAAAAACAATTAATCGGGATTTTATTAGGGAACGACTTTGAATTTTTTGATACCGCTGCTCATGGAGATTCATATATGCCTAAGGGAGGTGCCTGTTTTAGTTTCAGGTCGCTAGCTGCTTTGGTTTTGAAAATATTTAAATTTTAAATTTTTGAAAATCGGCCCCCTGCGAATCGGCCCCGCGCCCCGTTTCCCGTCAAGAGATTGTGAAGTCTATGACTGTGTGTAGATCCTGCCTGTGACAAACTCTTTGCATATCCTGACCCCAGTTTCTTGCACAAACTATGTGCAAGTTTCTTTTCCGTTTAACTTTGTTCAAACACATTTATTATATAACACTTTAAAAACGTTTCGAAAAATATATTTAAAATATTGGACCCTACTTTAGCTAAACCCTATTTACATACATGTGTTACTTAACTCAGAATTTCTTGAGAGTAACAAGAGGTTCTCGAGGTTCCCTTGTGACATGTACAAATGGAATGTGACGATATGGTTTGTTTCTTTTCACCGTACGTAATGATACAGGTTTGTTATATTTGATTAGGTTTAGTGGTTCTTCTATAGGGTTGTTGTCTTTGATTAGGTTTAGTGTTCATCTTCAGTGTCATTAGAAAGGGTACAAGTGATGATTTACTATTGATAGTCCACTCATTCAACCCACAAAAACGCTTGAAGTGTTTGACACAGTCTGCAAAAGGTCTTAGTTGATTTGAAGTATCTTTGCGAATGATGTTAAGGTAACGTCCTACTCTTTCCGATGAAGATAAACTAGGCCACTGCTCTTCATCTACTTGCATTGCAAAATGATCTTCTATGATCTTTGAATTGCGAAGTAAAGGATCAGTGTCTTGAAACCATTTTGATGTATCCAACAGTTCAGGAGAATGTATACTATACGGTATTTCTCCCATGGAGATTATACTGTTTAAACTCTTTTCTTTAGACATCTTAAAAATGACGGAACCTAAATTTAAATTCCACCACATGACTACTTGAGACATGCCACTTATAATATCAGGAAACTCATGATGTGGTTGTGGTAACGTTAATTCCTCATCATCATCGTCGTCGTCGTCATCATCGTCATTGTTGTTATTGTTGTTATTATTAAGATTGGTGTTGTCGTGGTTATTACCAATTACTCGCTGAGACACTCGCGACCACAACCGATAGGCTACCATCCTATTGGCATCAGCAGTTACCCCTGCACCATCAACTGTAGCTTTGACTGTTTTTTAGCATTGTTATGATTGTACGATCCTGATACCCGACCTCTTCGATGACGAATATTTGTTTCTTGCCAGCCACATAAGCCAATTTAGCATCAGATGAAGAACAATCACCCTTTCCAACCAGCGCTTCTGCACCCATGTCGGTGTAGGAATCCCAAGTATGTTTGGCGATGTTGACAACAGATGATTTTAAGTTGTTTCCTAAACCAACTAAAACAACGACAGAATTTGGAGTCATGTTTAACCCAATAGATGTTATGGTTTGGACCAGGTGATGAGCCATTTCTCCGTCGCCAGTGCACATATTGTTGATGAAACCTATGAAGTTCATCATGGATCTCAGAAAATACAGACTGTGAAGTCTAGGTAGCCCTGTTTTTTGATCAACTACTTCTCTGCTTTAGCAACATGTTTATCTACTTTACTTTTGTTGTTAAGATTTTTGGAGAGATCGAGTGCAAGAGCGTAGAAGATCTCCAGCGAGACGGCGTTCTCGTCGTCCACACAGTAACACACAGGTGCCATTAAGGCCGACGTTACTACGTCAACTTGTTGTCGCTTCTTCGGTGGTGGACCAATCCTGTCTTCTTCCTCCTCGTTAACACACATTGACCAGAAATTCTGTTCGTTGATATCATTGGAAGAGTAGTTCACCAATCTCGAAATGTGTTCAGCCATCATGAGTCCACGTGTCTCAGCGGTGCCTTCAATGCACATACTCAAGAAAGCCGATTTTGTGTTAGGATCGAACATCGATTCGAGGACGATCTGTTTTTCAGTTGTTAATTTTCCTGCCTCCTTAAAATTATATTTTTTCTGTCAGCACTAGAAATCATATTTTTGGTTTCATTAATAAAAGTTTTATCATTTCTTCGAATGTGTTCCATTGTGACATATTTCCATCCAATAGGGTACTTCCTGTGTTAGGTAAGAACGGAATAAATGAAGTTTTATTTGGATGTAATTGTGATAACGGGATACAAGGATAATAAAAAAGGAAGGAATATTGGGTATATATACAAAAAATTAAATCAATGATTTTATTATTCTATAAAATAGGGATGGGGGTTCACTTTGTACACTCTTGATGAGTTTCATCCAAGGTGGAAAGTAGTAAATGCCCATTTTATTAGGTATCTTCATCTTAATAAATCTAAAACCTAAAAATTCGGTGGTTATATTTGTACTCATGTTTTCTAATAGAAAACATGTCCACCTAAGCAAGGTAAACTGGAAGCTCATCATCAAACTCACTCTTTCTCTCTCTTATCTAATAACATAGTTGTACATTGCTTAAACCTAAGACCAATGAAGGACCTTTTGATATGTGTCAAAAATAGACTTGGTCCTTTTGATTATAATTTGTACATATTGAAATGCCTTTGGCAGACTTAGGTTATTGATATACATAGATACAAAGGTCCTTTTGATTATAATTTGTACATATTGAAATGCCTTTGGCAGACTTAGGTTATTGATATACATGGATAATTTGTACATATTGAAATGTCTTTGGCAGACATAGGTTATTGATGTACATGGATGCAAAATATATGATATTGGGTTTACAAGAATTTTTTTATTAACATATCAATCTCAGACACTTGCTCATTGTGCTGCTGCTGCTGCTGTTGTATGTAAGGTTCAGTAGGGTAAGGTGGTGCGAATGAGGGTGGGGGTGGTTCAGTAGCAATCAGCATCACCGGTGGGGACGTCGTTGATGACGCAGCAGCAGTAGTGGTGGCAGTAGGGAAGTGGTGGGAGTGTGTCATGTTCATGTTGTTGTGGGTAGGAGGAGACATCTGCTGCTGCATCAGTATGGTTGGGGGTGTGTGTGTGTAAGGAGGAGATGGTTGGGTATAAGGTGATTGTTGTTGAGTGTTGAAAGGTGAATGAGATTGTTGTTGTTGAGCAGCAGTAGTAGAAAAAGGTGAATGGGACTGTTGTTGATGAGCAATAGCAATAAAAGGGGAATGAGACTGCTGTTGTGTATTATTGAAAGTTGAATAAGAACGGGGTGAGTTTTGTTGAAGAGGAGGAGGATGAGAAGAAACAGATTGTTGATGAATAAATCCTATTTGTTGTTGAAATGGAATATAATAAACTTGGTTTGACATATTGGTCAATTGTGTGTAAGAAGGGGATGATCCACCACCACTAAATCTAGTGTAAGATGATGAAGAGGCATCTGATGAATTGTAAGGAGAAACCTGCACGGATTGGATGGGTTGAGACGTACTACAACCACAAGTTCCGCCAACGCCGCCGCTGCTGGATGCTGCAGAGGAAGGCGATGGCTGCTGGTGAATGATGTTGTTGTCATTTGTGTTCGGTGAATCTACAATAAAGTTTTGCGCCACTGCTGTGTTCGGTGAACCGAATATTAATTCTTGCGCTGCCGCTAATGGGTCGATGTTAGGTTTAGTATTATATGTCGATGAGGGTGGAACAACAGACGCTGCTATGGGTGAGAGTGAATGATGAGAGAAAAGTCGTTGGTCTTCTTCCTCCATCACTTCATCATTTCTGAATGAGATAGTTTTTGGAGTATGATTCTCGACTGGCATAGGTGTGTTCAATTCACAATCGTAAGCGTCGTAAACGGGTGATGACTGTCTGGGTATGATGCCAATTGGAGTACCCGGTCCCGGTGTGTTGAAACAAACAGAATATATCATTCTGCTGTAATGATGATCTTTTGAAGAAATGTGGTTGTGGTGGTGTTTCAATAGTTTCAAAATCATTGTGTTGGCTGTTTATTAACTGTAGATTTTTAACAGCTTGTTCTTGCTCTTTTCGTTGATCATTTTTGGCGTTCTTCTTCATCTTGTCTCTTTTGCTGCTCTCGTCTCTTTTGTTGCTCTAGTTCATCTCGTCTCTTTTGTTGCTCTAGTTCATCTCGTCTCTTTTGTTGCTCTAGTTCATCTCGTCTCTTTTGTTGCTCTAGTTCATCTTGTTTCTTTTGTTGCTTTAGTTCATCTTGTTTCTTTTGTTGCTCTAACTCTCGTCTCTTTTGTTGCTCTAGTTCATCTCGTTTCTTTTGTTGCTCTAGTTCATCTCGTTTCTTTTGTTGCTCTAGTTCATCTCGTTTCTTTTGTTGCTCTAGTTCATCTCGTTTCTTTTGTTGCTCTAGTTCATCTCGTTTATTTTGTTGCTCTAGTTCATCTAACTTTTTTTTTTTGTTGCTCTAGTTCATCTCGTTTCTTTTGTTGCTCTAGTTCCTCTAACTTTTTTTGTTGTTGTGCTTGTTCCTCTAACTTTTGACGCTCTTGTTCCTCTAACTTTTGACGCTCTTGTTCCTCTAACTTTTGACGCTCTTGTTCCTTTAATTTTTGACGCTCTAACTCTTGTATCTTTTGTCTCTCTTGTTGTGCTTGTTCCTCTAACTTTTGACGGTCTAACTCTTGTCTCTTTTGTCTCTCTTGTTGTGCTTGTTCCTCTAACTTTTGTTGCTCTTGTTCCTTTAACTTTTGTCGCTCTAACTTTTGTCTTTTTTGTCTCTCTTGTTGATCGCTCTCGTAGCTTTCGCTCTCGTTGCTCTCGCTTTTGTGACTTGGGTCGCTCTCGTTGCTCTCGCTCTTGTGACTTGGGTCGCTCTCGTTGCTCTCGCTCTTGTGACTTGGGTCGCTCTCGTTGCTCTCGCTCTTGTGACTTGGGTCGCTCTCGTTGCTCTCGCTCTTGTGACTTGGGTCGCTCTCGTTGCTCTCGCTCTTGTGACTTGGGTCGCTTTCGTTGCTCTCGCTCTTGTGACTTGGGTCGCTTTCGTTGCTCTCGCTCTTGTGACTTGGGTCGCTTTCGTTGCTCTCGCTCTTGTGACTTGGGTCGCTTTCGTTGCTCTCGCTCTTGTGACTTGGGTCGCTTTCGTTGCTCTCGCTCTTGTGACTTGGGTCGCTTTCGTTGCTCTTGTGACTTGGGTCGCTTTCGTTGCTCTCGCTCTTGTGACTTGGGTCGCTCTCGTTGCTCTCGCTCTTGTGACTGGGATCGCTCTCGTTGCTCTCGCTCTTGTGACTGGGATCGCTCTCGTTGATATCCATTTACTTCTTTTCGTCTTTTTTTTTCTCCCTTGACACTCTCTCCGTTTTCTCGGTCTCTATCTTTTTTCTTTTTCTTCTTGTATTTTCGAGTGTGATCTTCTTCAGTTGGTTTAAATATTATTTTATTGAGGTCCGGTAGGTAATCGTCCTCTTCTCGAGTTTTCTTAGTGGTGTTGATGTACTCTTCTTTTTGGTCTGTTGTCATCATCATCATCTCTTTAATGATTCTTTTCTTGTGTGTTTTTTTGATTTCAGATGTCTGTGCACTCATATCAACGGAGGAGGGTACCGTCGTCGCCATCATTGCTTCTCGCATCATGACGTATTCTTTGGCTTTATTTTTCAAAAATTCTGACTCTTGCTGCGTTGGTGTACTGGATGTAAATGCTTCAGCTTGCAATGTAGACGTCTTCGCCTCCTCCTCTGCTGCTGAAGTGGGATGCACACGCTCCTGTTTTTCACCAGAACCCCTGGATGTCGTCACCTCTGTTGCTGCTGAACTGGGATGCACACGCTCCTTTTTTTCACCAGAATCTCTGGACGTCGTCACTGCTGTACTGGGATGTGCACACCGCTCCTTTTTAACACTAGAACCTCTGTGAGTTGAGCGGTGACGACTTACACTCAAATCTTTTTTGATCCTCTTACTCTTTGATGAAGAAGAATCGCTGCAACTTCGTTTTTCGGAATTGGATCTTTCTATGAATTTACGCCATGAAATTCTGGGTTTGATCAATTCACGCAGATCTGAATCTTGAATCCTTCTGATAGGCAGATCATCATCATCTGAAGAATTGTAACTCCTGTCATGCTGTGATTGGGATTCGATCGTTCCGATTACTATGTCTTTATCAAAGACATCATCATCATCATTCAGTACACACCATGTTACAGTACATACTTACACAAAGCATTCGCGTGGCATTGTAAAGTTGTCATTCGTAACAGACTCGTCGACATGATGCTTTCAGGAGAATCAGACATCACCGACACAGCTAAAGAAATTTATGCTGTCTGAATTTCTTTAATAACTTCCAAATTGATTCGAGATTGTTGTTTGACATAAATGTTAACGATAATACTTTAGAGTCAATGTCGTTCCTGATAGACAGATTGAATCAAAGTGAATACGACCTCTGCTCGCCTGGTGCTAAACATGTTTGTTTCATTGACGTCCATTCAGACGCCAGTAAGTTTCCTTTGATGAACACCAAAGGTCATGCGGAATTGTAAGTAAGTGTGGTCAACGCCCCTGGCAGCTTACGTCACCAAAGGTCATGCGGACTTCGAGGTAAGTGTTATGTGCAATCAGCGCTATTGCTTACGTCATTGGTGTCATTATTAACCTTGTCAACAACAATATCCAAATTTGGCATGTGTTAACAACCATCCCTTATTATCAATTGATCGGAAAAATAACAACAAGACTAAAAATCACGCAATGCTTCCTGCCATTTTTAGCATGAGCATAACACTCCTTACGATTTACGTCATCTCAATCAATCGTGCCGAATCCAACAATGTCCAAATTTAGCTTGATTTGGCATACCTTTATTACATGCCAAAATTGGATAACCACGCTTACGTCATTAACAAGTGCGTGATATGCCAAACTACGACTACGTCACAGTATGTATCGATAGGAGGTATTGCTTACGTCACTACATGTGTGCGATTATCACCCTCGTGTTAGATAATACGTCACAGTATTGATTGTTAGTGCAATTTATACCCTCGTGTTTTTGCAGGTGATTATCACCCTTGTGACTACGTCACAGTATTGTTACGTCACTACTATTTTTGCAGGTGATTATCACCCTCGTTATTGTTATAGACTACGTCACAGTATTGTTACGTCACTACTACATGTGCAATTATCACCCTCGTGTTTTTACCGGTGATTATCACCCTCGTGTTATTGTTAGACTACGTCACAGTATTGTTACGTCACTACTATTTTTGCAGGTGATTATCACCCTCGTGACTACGTCACAGTATTGTTACAGGTGATTATCACCCTCGTTATTGTTAGAGACTACGTCACAGCATTGTTACGTCACTAATACATGTGCAATTATCACCCTCGTGTTTTTTTACAGGTGATTATCACCCTCGTGTTATTGTTAGACTACGTCACAGTATTGTTACGTCACTACTATTTTTGCAGGTGATTATCACCATCGTGACTACGTCACAGTATTGTTACAGGTGATTATCACCCTCGTGTTATTGCTAGACTACGTCACAGTATTGTTACGTCACTACTACATGTGCAATTATCACCCTCGTGTTTTTTTACAGGTGATTATCACCCTCGTGTTATTGTTAGACTACGTCACAGTATTGTTACGTCACTACTATTTTTGCAGGTGATTATCACCCTCGTGACTACGTCACAGTATTGTTACAGGATATTATCACCCTCGTGTTATTGCTAGACTACGTCACAGTATTGTTACATCACTACTATTTTTGCAGATAATTTAGAGACTACGTCACAGTATTGTTACGTCACTACTATATGATATGTGCAATTAACACCCGTCATTTCCATATGTGGAATTAACACCCTCGTTTTTTGCAGGTGATTATCACCCTCGACACACATTCACCGATAGAGTCAGAATCTGTTCATGATCAACACTAGCTAGAGTGGGGTCCGATATTTGACGATTTCGTTTCATAACAGTCTCCTAAGCGTTAATCTAAAAATTGAGTTTTTCTGAGGGGAAGGTTTAGAAATTATTAGAGAGGGAGAAAGTAGGAATCTGTAAAGTTATATTCTCGAATTTAGGTAGTTTGTCGCGACAAAGATAGAAATTGGACGCTCCGTAGTGCACAGACACACATTCATCTCAATTAAGTTTATAATCTGTATGCACCCCCATGAATATTTGGACCCCACTTTGTACTATCGATGTACATATACCCATGCAAAGTTTATATTCTGAAGTTAGTGTATCCCTCATTCACATATTGTTAAATTAAAGCATAAGCCATTGAAGTTGTCTTGCATGGAGATGTAAAATATTGGACCCAACCTTTTTGCTTCTGATATTTTCAGAGTTGGTATTCTCAAAGTTAAATATTTACTTTACATGTGAATATATAGTGTATCCCTCATTCACATATTGTTAAATTAAAGCATAAGCCATTGAAGTTGTCTTGCATGGAGATGTAAAATATTGGACCCAACCTTTTTGCTTCTGATATTTTCAGAGTTGGTATTCTCAAAGTTAAATATTTACTCTACATGTGAATATAAGTTTATTAAGATGCGTCATACAAATATACACATTCACCTTGATAAATGTATAAGAATTGGACGCTTCGAAAAACAAAAACACACATTCACTTCGATAGAGTTTAGATGACATTCAGTTGCATTAAATGGGACGCAAAGAAAGACAAAAAGAAAAGTCCCATGGGGAAGACACCAGTTACATTATATCACATAATCAGACGCTCAGTAATACTAAAACACACATTCACTTCGATAGAGTTTAGACAACATTCAAATGTCATCTAACCTTAACCGAAGTGAATGTGTGTTTTAGTCTTCTGGAGCTTCAGATTATGTTAACACTCCAATTAAGAATTGGATGCAACATAACAGAAAAACACACATTTGCCTTAAGGGATCGAAGTGAATGTGTGTTTTAGTCTTCCGGAGCTTCAGATTCTGTTAACACTCCCATTAAGAATTGGATGCAACATAGCAGAAAAACACACATTCGCCTTAAGGGATCAAAGTGAATGTGTGTTTTAGTCTTCCGGAGCTTCAGATTCTGTTCACACTCCAATTAAGAATTGGATGCATTATAACTGAAAAACACACATTCGCCTTAAGGGATCAAAGTGAATGTGTGTTTTAGTCTTCCGGAGTGTGTCTAACTTGGTCGAAGGAATTAACTAACGTAGTAGCAACTGACCATCATGGAAACATACCTATCAGTATGAGAAGATTAGAAGATGACTTGTCAATGTATGATATTAAAAATACTGCTCGATTGGACGTGCGTGTGCAGTCACTAGGTGGTGGAGTTTATAAGTTAATCACTATTAACTCCACCAATGCTATACTTTTCATTACATTGCTAGTGCAATCTGATTATCTCGAGGATCAGCAGGCGGGTGTACCTCTGTGTCCGACAGTCGTTGACACACCAGCTTACAGGTTCATGTATTTGACTGTGGAAGGTAATAGTAATCAGTACACGTCGGCTGTACTCAATACTCAGGAATATTGTGAATATTCTCTACACTATAGCACTGGATCGGCAGGCCCCTTCTCGTGTATTTTAATTGCCCAATCTGTACAGTACTCAACAGCTGGTGTCATCAATGAGTCTTATAGTTCTGAGCTCGGGCCTGCTTATGGTCCATCAGATCCATCCTCTATCTGGATATCTGAAGACACCCAAATCTCTCTTGGTGATGAAATTATCACCAATCCGATGTATCGGTTAGAAACGCTTGAACCAAACAATGTACTCGATCTCTTCTTTGGAAAGGATACTACAAAAATTTTTACCACTAATGCAATATTGATGTATGATTATTTATCTCAAATCAAATTAAATTTAAATAAGAGTTTCCACACTAACGAGAATGCAACCTTTTCGACTCTGTATTTGTTTTACATTCTGTATAAGAACTTTTTAAAATCGAAGGGATGGAATATCGATGTGTTGTTGCTCTGTCCTAGTGTCTTTTCAATGGTAAAGGCTAACGTTTGCAGATTAACTCTCCAATTTTATCTTGGAATGCAATCTGAATTTGTGCAGTTTTTTAATACATCGGATGCAGCAGCTTTGGAAAGTTACGAACCTGAAGTATACAATGCATCGAAGATTGTTTACGACTCTATGTTGGGTGACTACATTCCCGAAGAAACCGTGTTGAACTATGATAATATTTTCAATATTAATTGTAACCCGAAGAAACAAATTTAGCATGGTGAACCATAGTTGGAGCATTGTAGTCGTGAATCTGTGACACAGTATGATTAAACTTAACAGAAAAGAAGGCCTGATCAACAGAAGAAGGTGTCAGAACACACCATTTTCGAAATACTTCAATAGCCCTTGTAAACATGAGCAACCATAACTTGTTATGATTTCTGAAAGTTAATTTTTTAATGTCGTTTCGATTCTGATACACAGCGTCAGGTAGGAGCCATAAATCCCGGGTGTGGACCATGTCACTTAATAGCGTGTTGTTACGCGAAAAATGATCACCCAAGTACAAGATACTACGTTCGTGAACACTTTTAGGATGCAGGTTTAAAGCTTCCCGGTCGTACAGACCGCAACCAATAGCAAAAGGTTCGTAACGAGTCATTCCCGACGATCTACAACATTCGCTGATAAAATCTAAACTTCGCCAGAAACGAAGACGTTTCAGTTCTAGACCGTCCAATCGAATACTAGGGTCTAATGGACCGTTGGGTAAATTTTTCGATCGAGTTAGAGCCTGTCCAAAACGAATGGAACCCCTGACTAGAGTCAACCAATTGATCTTAGAAGATCCTACTGGGAACACTAAGTGTTGGGGAGTTGTGCCTCCAGCGTAACGAAATGCTACCAATTCTCCAGCTCCTTGATGAGGATTGACGACAAACCGATTAGGTAAGATCAAACCACCAGCACTCAATCTGTTGGGTTGGGAGAGTTGGTTCTTGTTATTTGTTGACATGTTTAATTCAATATCCCTCCGCTGGCTTATGGCTTGTGTAGGTTTAAATTCTTAATTGTTATTCGACGAAGCTTTATTTTGAATTCTTCACAGTATGGCGTCGTTTCTAACCGACGAGGAATTCGAAAGGGAGTACGGAGAGCGTTATGTCGATGATAATATAAACATGCACGCTCAAATTCGTGTGACCGACATAGAAATATACAGGAGCAGTAAATTGAACGTACCTGCCTTAACACATTCTCGTACTTCTACTACTCTGGTCAGTGATAAATTACCCTTATACAGAATCGACACGAGCGTTGGTAGACCTCGGTTGATGATGATAACTGACAACGGCGGTATAGCGACGATTCAAACACATATTCGACGAATAGGCTGTAGGAGAAAACTTTTACTAATGCTCGTTATGTAATATGTGGTACGTTTTCAACGAACGTCAACGATAAGGAAATGATGGTCTTACCAGGATCGGAGTATGCCGGGCCGTGTTGTTCGGAGGGAGATAACAGAATTCACATTTACAACGCTAGTAGAAGAAGTGTTCGTTATGCTAGATTAACTCGACCTTACATCGGTGTCCTTTTAGACAAGTTTCCAATAGAATGGAAGGAATGCACTATCACCCCTTTTACTCTTTCGATGTTCATTTTAAAACCTAAAGAGCAAAGGACGT
This sequence comes from Eriocheir sinensis, assembly GCF_024679095.1. Lineage (NCBI taxonomy): Eukaryota > Metazoa > Arthropoda > Malacostraca > Decapoda > Varunidae > Eriocheir > Eriocheir sinensis. The sequence goes on from NW_026110660.1 coordinate 66,380, forward strand.
TAACGCTCGTCCGAAATTTAGGAACACCTCCAAGCTATTCCTTATTTTCAACTTCTATTGGAGCGTGTTATATTCCTCCTGGTATCATGCATGACGACTTAATCAACTTGAACAACGAAATTACTTTTTACAACGCACATTTATTGAACGATGTTAAGATTCACTTTAAGACATCAGACTTCTTGGGATACTCAATACCACTCCCATCACCGCTGACATCTAACCCGATTCACATCACAGATATGTCGCTAATTGAAACCCTGACCAACTACAGTCTCACAACTCAACAAGATTATACGTTTTACCCAATCACCAGAACTACGGTCACATTTAACGAACAAGTTTTTGTGAAACATGCAAGTGTCACTTAACAATATGGCTGAACTTATGGAATAGAGTGTTAAGTCAATCGTTCATTTCCTATTTCCTATTTTAGAATCAAGAGTGGTTTTAAAGAGTTCAGGATCTGTAACAACAGAGGGTGTAGGAAATCTAACGGATGAAGATATACGACTCTCGGAAGGTTACATTCACATTAGTAAACTCTCACGAGATACAATTAATGTAGAAGTTAAACCGATGATAAACAATACTAACATGGGTCTGTTGTTTAACCATACTCATCCACCTTCCATATTCTCATGGTTTGATATCAAGTCAAACGGAAAACTGAGAAACGACAACCAAACCAATTTTACACCGCTGATTTTCACCAGACGTCTCGTTAAAACCAAGATAAGAACTAACAAAATCTTGGGCGAGTGGCAAGACAAACTAATTCGCCTAGATAATTTTATACTTAATAGCCAAGGCATTACAACGTACATTGAAAAGAAATTAAACAACATATCTTACATGATCGGTTCCTACGGTAAATTCATTCGGAGAATCGCTGAAGTCAAATCATCAGCCTGTGTTGAAGACCAACAGTTATTACAGAACGTGGCTCTATCTTTGATGGATATCAATTATGACGACAACAAATTTCTGTCCCTGCTAGAATTCCAAAAAAACATTGTTTTGACGATTATGGGAAACACTCCCAATGGTTTATCGGTAAGAGTCATACGAGTGTTGAAGAAAATGATGTCGGAGATCAAACCCACGACGGTAGAAAAAATAGACTGTTATTGGAACTATCATTAACAAGCATATGTCTGCTTGAAATTTTAGAAATTATATTTTGACGGACAGACAGATTTTTACTAACAGACGGTGATATTACCTGCTGATTAGGGACGAGTGGACGTGACGAAGGAGGGGAAGGAGGAATAGGAGAGAGTAGTTTTTTTTTCTCGAGAAACATGCTGTAATCGGGGGTTAAACGTCGTCGTTGTGTTGATTGAGAAGATGACGGTAGGAAGGCTTCCTTCCTGGGAGTTACAGGTTTTTCGGCGTCGTTAAATAACTGCCAAAGTTTTTGGGATTTACGACGCGATAATTTTTTAAACGGTGCATCATGAGATATAATGCTATCTCTATGATACGATTTAGAAACACCTTTATCTCCATTCAAAACAGTTTTGGGATTACTTACACTTGGTTTACTACTATTTCTTCTTTCACTATTTTCTTTTTTGTCAGATTCGAGTCTTGGTCTTTTCTGTTGATCTTTTGTTGACCAGCTTCTTTTTTCTTGGACGTCTTCTAAATCTCGGCGGTGTCGTCGTTTGCTGCGAGATTCTTTTGTAGTTGATGATTTCTTATTTGTTTCCCTGACCGATGGCGGAGAAGTCGTTCGTGATGCGAAAGGTGAATCATAATCTGCACTTGACGAAGCGACACCTCTGCGCATGAAACCAAATATATCGTAAGGACTCAACGGTTCTTCGAATCCCGTGTCCTCTGAAAAACATCCTCCTGGTGTCTTTGGTCTCTCAATTGGGGATAAAGACGGCGGTGTATTTGTCGTATCCTCAATATAAGTCTTGGATGTGTCTTTAATCTTTCTATTGTTTAAAAATCCTCCGGGTGATCTGAATCCAATACATTTCCGAAATCTTCATATTTAGGCAATTGAACGCAAAGGAAGAGTAAATTGTTGTCGTCAAACAAGTAACGGTTCCATACATTGTCTTCAAGACTGTTAGCTTCCGTGTCGATCTTTTTTAGTTTGTCAATTATATTAACTGTGTCTATTGTCCATTTCAAATCTAAATATTTCGTTGCCATCACTACGTTCGTCCTCTGATCGTAAATGACAGCCAATAGTCTCCCGTCTGGCACAACACTGGCTGAACCTCCGTGACGTACATCCAATCTCAACAAGCGTGAATTTTTGGTCGGGTCTGAAGATTTTCCTTCTACTACAGGATCTCCACCGCTCCACACCTGAAGCTTCAATGTTATGGCAGTGAATTGGGACCAACTCAGAAACAGAACGCGATGGGTAAGACACCTTCCCACTGTGTCGTACACAGATGTTGATGACACGTATACTCGTACATCGAATTGGCGATCGTGTCGTCAAGCACTGGTAAAGTCAACGACTTTAAACGTGCTTATCGCCAAGCTTTCAAGTCAGATAAACTCGTCAAAGGACATCTAGCTCCAGTGGCTGACTTTTTGTTAGCAAGTGAAAGACTCGCCACTTTTCAGATTTGTAATATAGTACCTCAACCGCAGATACACAACAATATAAACTGGAAGATTGTAGAACGCGAAACGCGTGAATTTGTGACTAATAATCCAACGGTTGTTTCTTATATTGAAACTGGACCAATCTACTGTGACGATTCCAAACCACTTATAAATAATTTATTGCATGTACCTATTGGTATGTACAAAATTGTAGTTGGACACAACGGATATAAGTTATTCACTCGTGTATCGATGTTCTGAGCATCTAATACGTCACCACCGCTAGGCACCGCCACCAGCAGCAGTCTAGATCCTATTTAAACCGCCGCGGATACAGCAGAGTCATCATATCCTCTCTGTCTTCTGGTCTCTTAACAGAACTCTGAACATGGCTGATACTAAATCTGGAACTACTAACGATCTTATGGATTTTCAAGAAGAATCATCCGAACCTGTAAGAACAACAACAACAATAATGTCACAGGATAATAAGTCGGGGTTTGGAACAAAGTCAAAAAGTGGTGGTTTTACAACTTCACCTCCAAATTTCGGAGGAGCAGAGTGTGGAGCATTACCTGAAAGTGGGTGTGGGTGAGGGTTACGGAGAAAAAAGCGAGCAGCGTGCTGCTACTACTGATGCAGCGAACGTTCGCAGCGGCGGTGAAGATGATGCAGCGAACGTTCGCAGCGGCGGTGAAGATGATGCAGCGAACGTTCGCGGCGGCGGTGAAGATGATGTTGCAACATCATCTAACTTAGGTGATGGAGCAGATCATGACTTATGCAGGGACACATTGGATTATTTCATGGCCTCACCCATGCGATTGGTGTTCACACTCATACAAGACGATCAAAAAAATGACAGAGCTATGAGTTTAGGCGACATGGCCATTTTGGCCGTGTGGATCAAGATTCGTGTATTAGGGCTTCAATGGACAGACTCTGCTATTAATCCTCGAAATAGTTGGTTGAGTGAAGTTCTTTGTAATCAATTATTGTTGAACGATCTCACTAACTTTGGAGTCTTGGGTGATTCTAAGATCGTCAACAGATTAGATTGCACGACCGATACCATTCACCGAAATGGAGCTCGTATACCCACTGAAAAAGACCAGTTAAATTTTCTTAAGATGACGTCTCTGCAGGATCGTAAACAGGCCGCTTGTCAGCACCGACTCATGAATGTCCGCACACCTACTCATCTAGGTCGTATTACAGGAGCGACATGGGCCTAGAAGCCATCAAGACTCTTTCGAAAGGTTCCAAAGAAGTTTACGCCAAATTATCTTCCGCTATGGATGTGGCTCAACTGGGACACACTAACCTCGCTAACATGTTTCCTTACTACAGTACTAATTCTCTCTGTAATGAAAAAGAGAACGGTTTGTGGGGTTACGTACGACGTACGTCAGAATTGAAATACAATCTTACAAGGTAGACTGCTCCCCGATTTCATAATGAAAAATCCTCTGGGTGCGGCTTCCATCAATGGTTACCCTATTACAAGCGAGGGTGAGTTGATGGCGATGCTCAAGCGTCAGAAAACCGCAGGAGTTGTCCAAGGCAGTAGCGACAATGGCGGTAATAACAATGATAAATTCGGAGAAGGTATCATCAGCGAGAGTGCTTTGAGAGCGGTGGGTGATCAATTCCTAAACTCAGAGTTGAAACCACTAAAGGAAGCTTGGGATAAACTAATGGAACTCCTGGGAGTATTTAGAAAAACTGCAACTGTGTTTAAACATATTCTTTCTAATAATCCATCTAATCAAAAACAAAGCAACGTCACCTCCATGGTGCAAACCCTGCGCTCTCACATCGACACCATCAACAAGGCTCAGAACTTTATCAGGGACAAAGTAGCGAGAGTAGTGGCAGGTAGCGACCTAATCAGTAGAGGGTACGGGGGAGACCCCACTCATGCATTGGTTTCTCCTCATCGATATGAATTCTTTGGGGTGCTCGGAGCCATTTCAAGTGGTGTTCAAGACGGTCTTAACGGACTCTACTCCATGAGGAATATTGACGTTGATATCTTACGTAGATCCCTAGAAGAACAGGTTGTTCTTCCGAACAAACAAGGTAAGGTTTTACCCGAACATGGTAATTTACGATTCAACAAAGCGGATCAGTTGATCACTAATAGCGAATCGATCTTTAGATCACAGGCTTATAATGTAAGTGGCGACAAGCTGAAGAGGGTGATTGATACCATAGTTCAAGGCTTCGAAAGTATAGATGCCGCTCAACGTCGAAACGTCGATGGAATTGCACCTATGACTCTAACGACCAGTAACGAAATTAAACGACATGGTGTTATCAAACTGTTGAACGACAATCCTGTGCTACTTCAATCCATATCGAATACTTTGTACTTTGGAAGAGAACAGGAAAATGATCAACCGCAAGTTACGAACTTTAAAATATATTCAAACACCGTCAGAGATCAAAATGATAATATGAATCATCTTTTCAGTACTAAGGTACGTTAACTAACTAACTCTGTAGGTTGCAAATTAATAAAAAGACATTCATACAATGTTATATTTATTCCAACCTTATTTTTTTTTTTAATTTTACTTTTACAGGTTTTCTTCAGTGTAGGCGAGCATGGTGAAAAATGTTTTTGATTCTACCGATTGAACAGCCTGAGGAGTTTGTTCTGTATTAACTTGAACCAAAAAGACGCCTTCGCCTTGACTGTCTGCTACACTCATAAGCTCATGGATGGCTGGAAAAATGTATGTTGCATCACTGTTGTCACTACGTGTTGAAAACATGGAGACATACACTTTAAAGTTTGCAGTGTTTTTAAAACGAATTTTAAAATTAATTATATTGGCACCAGTAGATATTTTGTCGATCCAAATATACAAAAAGACATTAGGCACTATATCATTTTCTGAAAAAGTATTATCAATTAATTGGATCGGGAAGGCTCCGCGCTGTTGAGGTATGTTTGTGTTAACATAGGTAGTTTGCGTATCATCATCGAAATAAAAATTTAATAGACTTAACCGGTTTTGTTTGTGAAGTCGTTTGTTCTGCAAAGAGGATTCTTGAAGAAGAAGTGTGTTCATATTACTCTCACTGAGCAATTGATGATCATCGATTAATTGTTTAACATCGACTGTTAAATCAAATATAATATCTTCGTTGACATTCGACACGATACGTGCCAGTTGATTCCTCACAGTTTCGGTTAAGTTGACTTTAATGACTTCACTAATCTTAGTTTTTAAAGATTCTGAATTGAACACTTGATCTGAGAAAGCCAACATAGATTTATTCAAAAACAAGTTATAAAACGTATCAAGATTTTTACTAACAATGTATCTTTTCAAATAATCGTATAACAAGTACAAAGTCAATGGTTGATTCGGAATTTCTTTCTGAAGTGTAACCAACCTCTTGTCAACTAAGGCTTCAATTCTTTGCTTCACGGTGTCAGAGAGAGTAGCCATCGCTGCCTGCGGTGCTGCTGCTAAAGCAATCCGTCGTCTATTTCACTAACGTCTGCGTCCTGTTCTGCAATTAAGGGTTCGCGATGCAACAAACGATTCTGATACACAGCCACTAACGTAACGCTTATGGCTACGAAGACCATTAACAATATCAAAATCGACGAATCGTTCATTGTTATTATAATTATTCTTTTAACTAGATTGAAAAATTATTACACCGTCCTTCTGTATCTTGACAGAAGAATTGCCAAGTAATCACACGTCTGTTAAATAGCTAATTATGTTTAACACACCTAAGTCTCAGCGCTCACGACTCGGTCCGCCTTCCTTTGTTGTCTCAATTTTAGAGGGTGTGCAAAATAGATCTACTCTCATGAAATATTCGCTAATAAAATCCTTCATACTTTTGGCTATTCGCAGGAGACTCCTATTGGTTTCGATGAGTCCTGCTACGGTTATATCTTCTTCGCGTCGAACAAAGTTCATATCGTATCCCACGGAAGATAACAGTCGAATACAAGGAGTTAGGATCTACATAGAGAGATGTACACATGAGGTATGTAAACCAGTAACACACTGACTTACTTCTGCTTCCTCGTTTTGCTTTCCTGCGTTTTTACATTCTCATAATATTAATCTTCCCAATTTCTAGACATTTAAATACTCTCTTTTGTTTCTCTTCTTTCCCATTCGTGTTTATTTGTTCCTCCTTTTTATTGTTTTCTTCCAACTTTTTCTATTTCTTTTCATATCCTCTTACTTTTTCATATATTCTAAGTCTTATTTCGCCTCTTATCCCTTCTCCCTACTCTGCCTTGCTTTAATTCTTCCATCGCCTTCCTCGTAACTTCCTTTTTGTATCCTCTACGTTCTTTGAGTTATAATTCCTTGACATTTTTTCTTCCATTTCCTTCTTCCGTTTTCTTGTTCATCTTTTTGTTTCCTTTTTGCAAGTCTTGTCTTCATCTAATATTTTTTCCTTTCTTTTTTTTCTTCGTCCTTCTTCTTTTGCTTCTTTTCTTCCTGTTACTCCTTCAAAACTCTCACTTACTCATACTTATTATTTCCATATTACTCCTTCTCCTCCTTTTTCCTGCCCACAAACTTTTCCTTTGATTTTGCATTCCGCTTTCATCATTTTCCTCCTATTCTCTTCCTTCTCTTCTGCAGTGGTGATGCCGGGAAGAAGGGTGGATCGTGGCTGATATTGTAGTCCTGGTGGTTGAAGTGCCTGCCATGATGGTGTTAATGGTCGTTATTCAAGTGGTGGGTGATTAGTAGTGGTGGTAGCGGCAGTGTTCCTGATAGTGTTATTAGTTGGAATGCTTATTTTGAGTTTAGGTCTACGGGTTTGTTATACCATGTTTCAGTTACTATTCTTCCATTGTGTGTGTTTGTGTGTGTGTGTGTGTGTGTGTGTGTGTGTGTGTGTGTGTGTGTGTGTGTGTGTGTGTGTGTGTGTGTGTGTGTGTGTGTGTGTGTGTGTGTGTGTGTGTGTGTGTGTGTGTGTGTGTGTGTGTGTGTGTGTGTGTGTGTGTGTGTGTGTGTGTGTGTGTGTGTGTGTGTGTGTGTGTGTGTGTAAAATTAACCGTGGCCTGATCGCGTCTTCCTTTTAGTGTCACATTTTTGCACAGCTCTCCTCCGCCCCGCCCTTCTCGTGGCCTGACAGCCAATCACACAGCAGAGCGTGTGGGATGCCAGGTTCCACTTCTCGTAAAATTCGTCAATTTTATCTGTGTTTTCCATGCATAAAAGGTCGAAGATACATAAGTGTACCATGTGGACGTATTTTTTAATATTTTTCATTTGATTTTGTTCGACTTTGATTAAATCCAGTCAGTGAAGAATTAGAACGGCCAGACTGGTGTGTTGACATCGTCACTTGATGAGAGAGAGAGAGTTTTGTGGGAGCTATTTTCAGGTAAATGGAAACAATTTTGTTAGCAAAATTTCAATATTTTGATTTATTGATGAAGGAGTTATTGGCAAGTCGGAGACCAGATTTGGCACGATTCTTGGCATAAATGTGAAGACTATTATTAGCAAAAGTTCTAAGGCTCCTGCACCTTCTGTGAGCTGCCTCAATCGTTGATAGCACGCGAACAAGCGTGACTGAACCAGGGAGTTTTGCCATGATAAATGAATAACGCGGAATGTGTGGCTCCATCCCGATCTCACCTCCGTCACGCTCTGGGCACGCGTCTCAGACCTGGAAGCTATAATCATTCCGCAGAGAATGATAGAGAAAATAAAACTCAGGTCATCACACTGAGCTGAAGCATACAGGCAAGAGCATTCTAATACCTTTCATTTAAATATAGTTTTAAAACAGTTGGTCGTTCAGACAACTCCTTACATAACGTTTCTTGTTCTGAGGTGCAACACGACCCCACTATCCCTGCCTAAGGTTTTTTGTAAGACAATATTTTCTATTTTTTCATTTGAAATATAAGATAAGAAATGTAAGCACACACATGCGTCCAAACACTCCCCACAGATGCGACACTCTTGAACAATTTGTTCCGTAGAAGTGGCACCGTTCCATGGGATGCGTTCCTCTGCATGGTGATTTTAGTCAGCTGGCGAGCCGTTCCTCTCAGTGTGATTGTGGTGCTTCTTGGCACTCCTCAGTCTCTGTTATCACCAGTCAGCGACAGTGACTGTTCAGCGGGTGTTGAGAAATGCACCCGGAATGTACGTCACCTGTACGTCGCTGAACATTTGAGTTTGATCACGACGCTGTGTACTCGCCCGGTGCTCACAGAAACTCGCCACCACTCGGCTTTGCGCCTCTCTTGGCACGACTTCTGCTGCGGGAGTTGGTGCCCCGATGTGTCTGTCCCTCGTAGAAATGCTTTGTTTCGTATCTGGGCGGGACGTGGCTGCTGGCGTTGTGCTGGCGGTGCTGTGAGTGGCGGCTGTTGGTGTAGTTGTGTGCAGCATACCAGCCACTGTTTTGCTGGAAGGAGTCGTTGCTCCGCTGTGCCGGCCTCGCGAGGTGCCGAGGTGCGCCACGCAGCGAGTTAGAGGCGGATCTAACGGGCTGCTGGTGAGGCCTCGAGGTAAAGTTGGGAGGCTGAGTGACTTGGAGCGGCGCGGCGTATCTGAAGGTGTCCTGGCCACGGTACACCTCACGTTCCTTAACGGGGGCGCGGAGGTTACCAAGGTTGAAGCGCACATGTCCTGGACAGGTGGACCGTGGCTTCTTTTCTTTCTTCAGGATACCTTTAGGAGACTTCCCTTCAGTAGTGGTATTCATTTGTGCACAGCGAGCTGCTCCAACTGTTTGCTGGTGTCGTGTGTTGTGTTTCTGTACCGCGTCCTTTGCTGACCCTTTCTGTGGCTTCACTGTTCTCTCCTTTCGCCTGTCCAGCTCAGGACGAATGCTGGAGAGAGGGAAGCCATACTGGAAGTAGTCGTAGCCACAGTACAGTTCACGATCCTTGACGAAAGTGTTCAGGTTCTGGAAGTTAAAGCGCACACATTTATGAGCGGTGCTGGCCGTCTTTCCTTTCTTGAGGATCCCTGTGAGATGTTGTGGCTCATTGATTTTGTTGTCTGCATCTGTTGCTTCCTCTGTTACTGTTTTCTGAGCCTGTGGCAGTTTGTTTACTGCTTCCTTTGGTGGCTCTTCCTGTGGCTCCACTGCTCTCTCCTTTAGGCTTTCCAGCTCAGGACGAATGTTGGAGTGAGGGAAGCCATATTTGAAGTAGTCGTAGGCACAGTACAGCTCACGAATTTTGACGAAAGTGTTCAGGTTTTGGAAGTTGAACCTGATCATTTTCTTGACCGGTGTTTGAGATGCGTCCCGCTGTTTGAAGCTGCTGATAAGGGGCATCTTTTCCGGTGGGCCGGTAACGGCCTTGCTCCTGCTGGAAGGAGCGTCCCCAGCCGTGCCTCGGTGCTTTAAGGGGAGCTCACCGTATACCTCCTTTATTTTCTCTCTCTTGACCATGTGCAGAGTAATTACGAGAGTTTGAACCCTCTTGCCATGGCTCTCCAATTGCGTGCAGTCTTTTTGTGCGACTGTTGTATCATCCACTGGCTTCTGGACCTTCTCTCTCTTCACCAAGTGGATTGTGATGATGAGAGTCTGACGCCTCCTGCCAGTGGCCTCCTTTTCGCCCTTCCCCACCACCCCATCAGCATCCAGCAAGGTGTCGGAGGGGATCTCCTCCTCCACCACTGCGAGAGGCTGAGCAGCCTTCTTCAGGCAGACCAGGGCCTGTTGCCCTGCATCGGCCTGGGCACCCGCGTTTTCGGTTTCCTCGACGATGTCGTCAGGTTCCTCGGAGGGGCTGCGGCGCTTCCGCCTGGCGAAGAGCCAGCCGAAGCACCCGCAGCACCAAGACTTCTTCACTTGTTTTTGCTGAGTCATTTTAATGTAAATGAACAATCTTTACCAGGAACGTGCAGGTCATCAACGTTGTCCTCTTCTGGGATGGCTTCTCCTCGTCGTGTTCCGCCTTGGCTACACCGACCACTGGCGGGGACGCTCAAAGAAAAGGCTGAGAGTGTAACGCTGGGGCGATGGGACGTAATGCAGGTGACGAAATGTTGCTGGAAGTAGTGCGCCCATCCCACGCCCACGCCCTCATGCTCCTCCTGCCACCCACACTAACCCACACAACCCACTCCCTCATCCCTGGCCGAATGATTGCTACCAGTATTACGCCCATTCCAACCCCGCACCCACGCCCTCATGCCACCAACACCAACCCACACAACCCACTCCCTCATCCCTGGCCGAATGTTTGCAACAAGTATTACGCCCATGCCAACCCCGCACCCACGCCCTCATGCTCCTAGCTCCTTCTACTCACACCAACCCTCATAATTCATCCCCTCACCTTCACCTAAACCTTCCGGCGCCGCAACACACATCTCATCACACCGAGAAGCCGCCGTGAGCCGGGACTGGCCGCATCGTGCCCACCTTACCCAACGAACCACTCGGCCGAAAATTCTTGCCACAAGCCCAGCAAGAACTTCGTATTATTAATCTTACAAGAATAATAACATGTCACACAAATATATTTCCCTTATATTGATTATTGGCAATGAAGGGAGGCGTACA
>NW_026110660.1:80000-86998 GCF_024679095.1 Eriocheir sinensis
ATTTTTTTCCTTTACTTTTCTTCTCCGTTCCTCTTCTTTTCCTTCTTTTCTTCCTCTTATTCCTTCAAAACTCTCACTTACTCATACTTATTATTTCCATATTTCTCCTTCTCTTCTTTTTTTCTACTCAAAAACTTTCCTTCGATATTTGGGTTCCCCTTTTATCATTTTCCTCCTATTCTCTTCCTCTTTTGCAGTAGTGGTGGTGATGGATGGGTGGGGGGCGGCTGTATGGTAGTTCTGGCGGTTGAAGAGCCTGCCATGATGGTATTAATGGTAGTTATCCAAGTGGTGGGTGATTAGTAGTGGTGGTAGCGGCGGTGTTCGTTATAATGTTGTTGGTAGGTATGCCTATTTTGAATTTGAATCTGCGGGTTTGATGTACCATGTTTCACTGACTATTCTTCCAGTGTGTGTGTGTGTGTGTGTGTGTGTGTGATCGCGTATTCCCGTTCTGTGTCACATTTTTGCACAGCTCTCCTCCGCCCCGCCCTTCTCGTGGCCTGACAGCCAATCACACAGCAGAGCCGCGTGTGGGATTTGGATGGGGCAGTGTCAAAGTTGCGTCCCGCAAGGGTCGGTGCTGGGTCCTCTGCTTTATATTATTTTCATCAATGACTTGGACAGAGGAATTAGTAGTGATGTCAGTAAGTTCGCAGATGATACCAAGATCGGTAGAGTAATCCAATCAGACAGGGCCGCTAGGGTTCTCCAGGATGAGCTAGACAGACTATATGATTGGGCGGGGAAGTGGCAGATGGAATTCAATGTCGGGAAGTGTAGCATTTTGAGTGTAGGTAGGAATAACTCCTCACACAATTACTCCTTAAATGACACTCCCCTAAACAGGTCCGGGCGTGAGAGAGACTTAAGCTACGGTCACACTTGCTATTGTTAACGCAAGCCTGGCTTTTGTTTTCGCTGGCTTGCCAGCGATACGCGCGGCAGTCTGGTCACACCACATGCAAAGTCCGCTAGCTAGCTAGCTGATCATATCATAACAACACTAGCCGCTATGGAGGAAGCACTTCTTGGATTCGCTCTGTCCACAATTACTCTTGCCACTTGTTTTGTAGCCAGTGAGGACTTAAAGAAAAAAACAAAGTGAAACGAAAGTGGATAAGACCATGGCTGGCAAGTGTGTTCGCTCTTGCTCTTGCTCTTGCTGTACAGGTGACCCGTTAGAAAGTCACCGAGGTCAAATAAGAAATGAATATTATATTTCCATTAAAGAAAAAAAATACATTTGGAAATTTTCTTGTATTGTCGTTTAGATTTTATATTACGCATTTAAAGTCCCTCCCCAAGAAAGAAATGGAATATTTTTTGATTGCATGTATGCTGAATAAACGATAGTTTCTTATTCCCTTCCATTCGGCTACCGCTGCCGCCAGCAGTACGGCCAGTGAAAACGGTTCGTATCGATAGCTCAAAGCAGCCGATATCATTAGCTCGTGCAGCGCAAATGGCTGGCCGATCAAGCCGTACCGCTGGATCCAGCGATATCAGTAGCTAGTGTGACCGCACCTTTAGGAGTCCTAGTGAGCGATGACCTCCGTCCTAGGGCTCAATGCATTCAGGCTAAAAATCGGGCCATCAGAGTACTTGGTTTCATCTCAAGGAGCGTAAGCAATAGGAGCGCTGAAGTCATCCTCAAACTTTACTTAGCACTAGTTAGACCTCATCTCGATTATGCAGTTCAGTTCTGGTCCCCCACTATAGAATGGATATCAAGATGTTAGAATCTGTACAGAGGAGGATGACAAAAGATGATTCAGGGGTGAGAAACTTCCCTTATGAAGACAGGCTGAAGCACTTAAATCTACACTTTCTAGAAAGGCGAAGGTTGCTAGGAGACTTGATCAGAAGTCTACAAATGGATGAAGGGCTTTAATAGAGGGATGTCAATAAGATTTTGATAGTAAAGAGCCAGGCAGGACGCGTAGCAATGGTTTTAAGTTAGACAAATTCAGATTCAACAAAGACATAGGCAAGAATTGGTTCACCAATAGAGTGGTGGACGAATGGAACAGGCTTGGGAGCCATGTTGTGGGTGTCAAAAATTTATTTGACAAGGAATAAGAAAAAATAAAACTACAAAAAAATGGGGGGAGTAATTCTAAGACAAATGCTACTCCTACTTAGAGGAGAGGACTAGATTACACAGCTAACGGCAACAACAAAAATGCTACTCCTACTTACGAGGAGAGGACTAGATTACACAGCTAACACCAACAACAAAATGCTACTCCTACTTACGAGGAGAGGACTATATTACACAAGTAACAAATAAAAATAAGTTAACCAGCAAACTAACTTAAATAAACGATGCTTCAAGAGCTGCTTCGAATAGCGCTTCAGAGTGCGAGGAAGGCAGCGAGAGGAAGCGAGCCTGTCAGAGGCAGCAGCTTATAGCTATTGAAAGAAGACGGGTCGGCGCTGGTTGTGATCCACCGTCGGGCTCGATATTTACTTAGACACGGCAAGCAGTCGACGCCCTGGATTTCTACTTACTGCCGGGATACGTCAAACTACAATACTGCTCCCGCATCACCAGCCTTACCAGATACGGCGAGCAGACACGACGCCGGACTACTATACTACTAACAACTAGGATTTGTCGATCAACAATACTGCCTGTCATTAACACCCTGATGGTTACAGCTAAGTACCTTTCTAGCATTAATCCTAATTTGGCCAAATAGGGAGGTGTTAGGAGGGAAAGAAATACGCACGACTCAAGAGAATCGGAGACGTTGCGTATGAAGCAATACTGTACGTGTGGTGCGTCATAACGTCCACGCGACAGAAGAACGATAAAGTGTTCGGCACCACGAATAAGCGGTGTCGTTACGGAGCATGAAAACAACAAACCTCAGGTAAATTATATTAATAGTTCAGAATCACCTGAGGTTGTCATGCTAAAATAAATTAACTTTCACAACAATTCACTAAATCATTACGTTTCGCCCTTTTCAGTGGTTTGTTCAGTGTACGAGGACAACATTCAAATAACTGGAATCCATCTCCCTTTATGTGGTAGAAACCTGAACACCTTTTATAAACCCAGCATTTAACTGTGAGCCACACCTACGAAGGTGAGGGGATTTCAGAGGTTTACCCCAATAAGTGGCTACATATTTTCCACAGCTAAAATTAATGGTCCTTCGAACCGGATTTCCAGTTGTTTTGAATTGTAATGAGTTACAGGGTTGTTATTGGAGGTCATTCGCAGGTTCCTAACTTTATACCAGCCCTACAAGATACAGAAATTGAAATCTGTAAAGTAAATGGCGGAAAACTAAAGATTTTTGGGAGCATTCACGATTCCATGTAATGCGGGAAGATGAACACGACTTAGCCATTCTGTTCTTGGGCGGCAATGACGTTTATGATGGCTGCAGTCCTCGGGAACTAGTTAATGAGATACTTCGAATCACTGACCACCTTCAACAACTTAATAAACGAGTGGCTGTCACATTACTGGAGCCTCGACATTACAGTAATGGTAATAGATTTGGAGTTGGTCCTACAACTTATAATAAGGTTTCAAAAGCAATTAATAAAGGTTTGTGGAAAAGTTTAAAGAACAAGAACATTCGAACCATCAACTTGGGAGCGAAACCCTTTGCAGCAGGACACACAGCTGATGGTGTGCACTTTGAGCCACTAACAAAATTCTACATTGCCTCAAAATACAGGAATTGTGTTGAGCACCACCTTAATAAAGCAACTTAGATTTAATATAACAACAATGACTTCTATCGAACAGTGTAAAAGATCCTTGCAAGCCTTTAAAGGCCACATAACAGAGCCATCAACAACTGCAATTCGATTATCTCAAGTGAAACTATAGATATAGATAAATTGGAAACATCAATTTCTTTCCTCGAGAGAAAGTGGCCTGGGTATGAAGAAGCTTACATGAGTTTAGAAGCAACAATGATAGCTTCTGATGTGGGATCTGACACGAGTTCGGAGCAAGAAGAATACTATACAGTTTGGGAGAACTATCAAGACAATTTGGCGAAATTTAAATCTCGCTTACGAAACCTTGGTGAGAACCCAAAGAATGAAGCTCCCAGAGTAGGCACTATGGCAATAGCAAAGCTGCCCATAATTAAATTGCCAACGTTTTCAGGCGACTACACTGAATGTGAATCCTTTTTTGATCAGTTTCAGGCCCAAATCGGGAAACGAAGTGACTTAGAGCCAGTAACCAAATTACAGTATTTAAAGTCTCAATTAAAAGGCAGTGCACTAGACTTAATTAAGAATATTCCATCTCTTGATGTTAACTACCAGCACGCTGTTGATGCTTTAAAGGAAGTTTATGGAGATGGGGAAAGGATTAAAGAGGCATCTTGAGTAAAATTCTAGATCTTGCATCTCCTACAGTAACTAACAGTAGGAATGATCTTGAGTCCTTTAGAATATCTTTAATAAACTTAACAAGGGCACTGAAAGACAAAACAGACTACTCGGACTGCGAGTGGATAATAGCCTTCATGTTCCAACGTAAGCTTCCTAAAGCAGCTATTCATCAACTCTACCTAAAATATGGTAAGAACTATTTTTCTATAGAGGAGATGACAGATGGCCTAAAGCATCTAGTATCTCACATGGACATAGAAGATGGACAGGTGAGCAAGAAATCAAGGATAATAATACTTCAACGAATGTGAAACAAAATGCAAAAATTGATATTGGAACGTATTCCTATCACAAAGGAACTGATCAAGCTAAACCTAAATCAAAAGTAAACCTTCAGAACAAAGGAAAATTTGTATGTATGTACTGCAGCGGTCAACACTATACAAGTGAATGTGAAAATTATGCTACAGTGGCAACGAGACAATCTCGCTTGATGGAATTAAACCGATGCAGTAGATGTGTTGGTACACAACACAATGCAGACAATTGCAACATGGTGTTACTAGACTGCAAAAGATGTCATAAAGGTAAACATCATACCGCACTGTGTGTTTCCAAGGTTAAAGGCAGGAGTAGTAGTGTTCAAGAAGAACGTCCACAAACCACACAGCAAGCTGTCATGTCAGTTAAAGGCAAAGTGAAGTCTAGATCAACAGCACTTCCCACAGCAACCATAGAAGTTCGCAATGAACATAGCAAACAAAAACTATATACCAGAGCGTTCTTTGACCAAGGATCTCAGTGTACTTTTATCAAAGAAGACTTGGTTAAGAAGCTACAGTTGAAGATAAGTGGGAAAGTTAGATTGGCTATGTCTGGGTTTTTGCATTCAAAGGATTATGAAGAGTATAACTTGGTACGCCCGGTTGTTCGTCTTGGTAACAGGCTTAAAAGAATAACTGCCTTAGTAGTTGAGCGGCTCCCAGGAAAAATCAGTGTGCCAGGAGTAACCAGAGTTGCAACGATGTTGAAGGAGGCTGGGCTAAAACTTGCGGACAAACATTTGACTAGTGATGTAATAGATGGAATAGAACTTGTCATAGGTGGAGACTTCTACGGAGAATTTATCACAGGTCTCGCAACTTACTCTCAAACTCGACTGAGTGGAAGCCCTGGAGAATTATTTAATATATGGACAGATTCCTAATAACGAAACTGAATCTTCAGAAAATTCACAGAATGCACTGGTGGCCAGATTGTGTATCCAACCAGATCCTACGGAGATCAAACAGCTGATGGAAGAAACTGAGGTGGAAATCCATAAACTGTGGGATTTAGACACCATAGGAATTGATACCCAGAAACCTCCACCAGATGACTGTTTGGCATACCAAGATTATCTAGATTCTGTACAGTTCAAAGGAAATAAGTACTTCGTCAGGCTGCCATGGAAATTGAATTGCCCTAAACTTCCCAGCAATTTTTCTATGGCGTTAGGACAGCTGAAGAGTTTAGCAAATACCCTGGCGGCACGAAATTAAGTTGAAGTTTATCATGATCTGATTCAGACTCAATTAGAGAATGATTTCATTGAGATAGTTCCAGCAGCATCTCCTACAGATCATTGCAACTATCACCCACATCAAGGGATTAAGAAAGATAGAGCTACAACTCCCTTGCGTATTGTATTCAACTGCAGTGCCAAGAGGGCAGCCAACCGTCTCTAAACGACTGCCTAATGAAAGGACCCTCCTTAACTGAAAAACTAGGCGACGTATTGCTAAGATTCAGAACTAACAAGTACGCATTCAGTGCAGATATAAGTAAAGCCTTTCTGAGAGTAGGATTACAAGAGTGTGATAGAGATTTCACAAGATTTCTGTGGTATGAAAATCCGCAGAATCTTAGTTTTCCTCCAGTTACATCTCGGTTCAAGTCGGTGTTATTTGGGCAACCTGTAGTCCATTCCTCTTGCAAGCTACCATAGATTACCATCTAAGGAACTCTGACAATATTTACAAAACTCTAATAAGCCAGAACCTCTACGTGGACAACTTTCAAGGGACAGTTGATTGCCAACAACAACTATTTTATGTCTACGAAAATGCAAACATGGAATTAGCCAGGGCTAATCTTCCACTGAGGTGTGGGTCTCTAATAATGCGGCCCTTAATGGTAGAATTGCGGAGGATTTTGAAGATTATACAGTTCCTTCTTCTACTAGCGTATTGGGTCTGTACTGGGATGTTCAGAATGACGAGCTAAGTATCAAACCACCTGCTCTTGTGGACCACAGTTCCCTTAGCAAGAGGAAATTATTGTCTCTGATATCTTCAGTATTTGACCCGCTTGGGTTACTAGCACCAATTACCATCAGGGAAAATTACTAGTAAAAGAAGCCTGGCAAATGAAGCGTGGTTGGGACGAGCCTTTGCCTCCCTCCTTTACAGAGGAATGGCTGAAATTAAGCTGATTTCTTGAAAGCAGATACCATCCTTTTCCCCGAAATATAGGGCAGATAATAAGTCATGTACGCTTCACGTATTTTGTGATGCCTCAGCGAAGGCGTATGGAGCAGTAGCCTACCTTGTGTCAGACGACAAGAGCAACATATTAACTGCAAA
>NW_026110661.1:0-25000 GCF_024679095.1 Eriocheir sinensis
CTTTGGTTCGCCCTTTGTACAAACATGCCTTAAGTAGACCCGATCTCCTACTACCACCTGTTTGGGTTTGGATTTCCTAAACATTCTTTCTGACTCCTGCCATCCTATATCTATATTGGTCTGACATAGTTTATAGGTCGCTGCGACACTAGAAGTAAATGCTTTATAGCTGTCAACATCATAACAAGGTTGGAGTTTATTCTCAAGCACTTCAAACGGAACATTTGGGTCCCGAGAGAAAAGCAAGAAAAATGGTGAATCTTTCAGAACACGATGGTAGGCAGTGTTGTAGGCGTGTGTTGCAACCGGAAGCATTTGGTCCCAGATACCGCGATTGTCCTCGCACAAAGTTCTCAAGATATTTATTAAGGTGCCATTAGGCCTTTCTATCACACCGTTTGCAGACGGGTGATAAGGAGTTGTCCTTAGATGATCAATCTGTAACAACTGAGTCAACTCTCGTAAGAGAGTGTTGACGAACTCCTTTCCTTGATCCGTGACTAGAATCGGCGGGATGCTGTACACAGACTACGTTCTTGTAGAACGCAGCTGCCACTTCCTTGGCTGCCTTCGTACGAAGGGGGTTGCTACCAAGAAGCGTGACAGGACGTCTATCACTGTCAGTACATACCTATAGCCTTCGTCTGAGACAGACAAAGGTCCGACAATATCCATATGGACTCTGTCAAACGGTTGGCCAACCTCTGGATACCTCATAAGTGGAGCTGGCGGGATCCCCTCTTAACCCGACAACAGACAGGACAAGATCTGACATATTGCTCCACGTCCGCCTTCATTCCCGGCCAGTACGCAAACTTGCGACAGCGTGCCAACGTAACCTTAGTGCCTCCATGCCCTGCAGGTAGCATGGAATGCGCCAAAGCTAACGCGTTAGGAATGTAGCTTGTGGAACGATAACCAGTCTTTTCTGCTTGTTGTATTCATCGCAAACATCGCGGTAGAGAATGCCGTTCTCACACACTTCACTAAGAGGCAGTTTTTTGAAGTGCCTCTTAGCTGCATTTAACGTTACATTGCTCCTCTCTGCAACCTTTCTCTCATCTCTCTCATGTACGTTACCACCGGTGGTTTGTTCAAAAGCATGCTTCAATTCTCTCAGTTCAGGATCGCGATCCTGGTGCTCCATGAGTCCAGCAAGACTCCAATGGAGAAACTTATCCTGTTTGTCATGTCTCTCCGGAGAGGCGACAGACATGTCCTGTCCACCCGTAAGGGTGACAGACATAATTCGAGCATCCAATTCGCCTTCTATCACGTCACTCTCCTGATTCCTAATCCTTGACAAAAATCTGCTACCATGTTGCTGGAGCCTGGGAGATAATCAATACTAAAGTCAAATTCTCCTAGAAGTGTCTGCCAGCGTGCAATCCTGCTGCTAGGTACTGTGCTTTTTAACAGCCAAGTCAGTGGTCTATGGTCCGACAGGATGTGTATCCTATAACCCAAGATAAGGGGTCGGTTAGTACTGAGGCCATAGATGACTGCTAAAGCTTCTCTCTCTACCGCTGAGTAGTTACGTTCTGCTCCATTCAGGGTTCTACTAAAATATGCTATGGGACGTAAACTACCATTTTCATCCTTTGGTTGCAACACACCACCGATTGCCTTATCTGACGCATCTGTGGTGAGATTGAAGGGTTTACGGACATCCGGAAAGGCTAAAACAATGTCAGTCGTTAGACTGTTCTTTAGTGTGCTAAATGCATGCAATGCCTCTTCATTCAACTCCAGATGTGTCTTATCATTCTTGGTTACTTTCCTCCCTTTGAGTAAATTATTAAGTGGGGATGCTATCTTGGCAAAGTCTTTAATGAATTTCCTATAAAGTTAACCAATCCCAGGAAACCTTGAAGTTCTTTGACTGTTTTCGGAGGAGTGAGTTGTTGCACCGCCTGTACCTTTGAGGGCTGAGGCTTCAAGCCAGAAGCACTAACAATGTGACCCAGATAATCTACTTGCTCTTTGAAAAAGGAACACTTATCTAGTCTTAAGGACAGGTGAGCCTTCTGCAGTCTGTCCAAGACGGCATGGAGGTTCTTTAGGTGATGGTCCATGTCTTTCCTTGTACTATCAAATCATCAAGGTATACATGTACAATTCTTCCTGTCAGACCTATGAGAACTTGATTCATGATCCGTTGATAGGCTGCAGGTGCTGTTTTTAATCCAAAGGGACTGTAGTGAATTCATAGAGGCCATAAGGTGTCGTGAAGGCTGTCAAGTGTTTAGATTCCTCTGCCAATGGGACTTGGTGGTAGCCCTGGCGCAAATCAAGGGAGGTGAATACTTTACTTTCCCCTAACTGTTGCAAAATGAGGTTAATGTTAGGGAGTGGATGTTTGTCATCAATCAATTCATCGTTCAGAGCGCGGAAGTCGAGACAAAGTCTGACTCCACCATCCTTTTTAGCAACAGGGACTAGAGGTGCGCTGTAGGGTGACGCACTAGGGCGTATAATACCCTGGGCCTCAAGGTCCTTGAGCTGAATCTCTATTTCTTTATGATATTTTACTGGTATTGGGTATGGCTTTTTATATATAGGCTTGTCATTGTTTAGCCTTAAAGTGTGAACATAATAGGGGGTAATAGTGAGTGGCTCGTTTTTAGAGCAAACACATCAGGATACTTGCGGGTTAAGCCTTCAGACAGCAATTTTCCCGTTGTGAGGGTAAAATAGCTCGTCTATCAGCTTATCGAGTACCATCTGCTTACTTGACTGGGTGACAGGCGGCTTTGTAGCTGTTTTTGTGACAGCCGCTACACATTCATTAGTCGATGATTGATAGTATTCTGAGTGACAAGAATAAATGTGTCCCATCACTTCACCTGTTGGCATCTCAATAGTTTCTTCAGTTGGGTTAGCATAGGGAATGATGAATTTGCCTTTGGTTTGTTTGACGTTAGGAGTTAAGGTTACTAACCCGGGAAATAAAAATGAAGAAGGGATATCATTGGACCTTGGGAGAAATAAGGCTTGCTGGGCTCTGCCAATCTCTGCCTCCAGAGTGACATACCCTGCCGTGCCTGAGAGCAAGGACGCCACGTTAATAGCGTATGCTTTCACTGGTACTTCCTCCATCTCGTCTAAAGTAGGTTTATGATCTTCTGGGTACGGGCTCATATCGTCCGCAGCCAGGAATGTACTTCCACTGGGTAGGCCCCACCATTACACTCAACTGCCCAGGTGTGTCCAGCGGTGCAGCTACCACATTTTGTATACACATAAATTCTAGGCCCAACAAAACTGCTGTTGGTAACACTATACCTTGTGATATTACTACAAATTTTCTATAATTTCTCCGTGCCCAAAGTCTACTACTACTTCGGCTAGTCCTTTATTAGGGATTGGAGTCCGATCTACCCTTGTATGGAGAGAGGTTCTGTAACTATCATCTTCCCGCCTACCTTCCTAAATAAATCTTCTTCTATTAGGGACGCTCCTGCTCCTGTGTCTAGCATTGCGTAAACCATCTCCTTTGGTGCATTAGCGCCTACGCACAATCTCAACGTGAGGGCGTTGGTAGGGCCGTGGACTGCCGCAGCTACTCTGGGGTCGTTTTTTTGTTCTTCTCGTGGTCAGGGTTGACCCAGGAGCTACGGGGTGAGGGACCGGCCGTACCTGGGCGCCAGGCAGCGCAGGCGAGACAGGCTGACGCCTGTTTCGAGTGGGCTGGTACTGAGGGTACCGAGAGCCCGTTGGTGGGTGGTAGGCACCCCTATACTGCCTTCCATATGTGCAATCGCGAGCCATGTGTCCTACATACCCACAAGCATAACATGTAGGTGGCGTGGGCGCGTTCCCATATGGGCGTGTAGGTGGCGCGGCGTGCCGTCCTCCCCTTTGGGGTATCGGGTAACGTGACTGGCCTGGAGGGCGTGGAGGACGGCTTGTGAGACATGTTTGGGTCCGGATGCCTGGGTGGAACAGACGTTCAGCACTTTTATTTCTTTGGCGATATCGGCATCGGATAGCTTCGACTCTGGATAAGCTTTAATATACTCATACCCTTTCTTTAATACCTTCTGTGGGTCCCCCTTTTCTTCCTCCGTTAGGATGAGTAAGAGGGCCGGAGGGAAAGCCTCTCTGAGCCGTAAAGCGGTTATCTCAGTTAGAAACTGGCATTGTCAGGCTTGAGAGCGATCAACTCGTCTCTCAATGTCTCCAGGCGGATGAGGAAGGTGCGGATGTTTTCTCCTGTCCGCCGTTTTGCCTCTCCCAATTCTTTCTGGAGGACCGAAAAGGTCCTTACTGTGGGAAACACACGTAGGAAGTCTTCCTTTACTTTTTCCCAATCCTGTCCACATCTAGTGATACAACCGAGGAGATGATCGCGCGCTGCTCCCAGGGCATATTGTTTGGCTAACTCAATCTTTCCGGTAGTGTCCCAATTTGCCTGTGTCCGGCTTTCAATATCCTCTATCCATTTCTTTGCTAGCTTATGGCATGGGAGGTTTGGTGCTTTGCTACTTTTTTCTTCTCCACCACAAACATATAAGAGTCCCTGCACTCTACTAAAATCATTCAAGGTATGACGGCTAAGTAGCGTGACAAGATCATCATGGGCAAGGGTGATCGATTTTCCATCTTCTTTTTTGGGGGGAGGGTTCTTGCCTTCGTCTGGCATTTTTAACTCTAAAGTCTTATTCCCGTAATTCCAAGAATAACTGTCTTCTCCCTCGCTTTCGGATGTGGACATACACCAGTACAATACCAATATAAACCAATATAAATCGCAAGTTTCACCACAAGTTTCACCACATGTTTCACCACAAGTTTCACCACATGTTTCACCACATGTTTCACCACATGTTTCACCACATGTTTCACCACCCCACACCTGACACCAATGTTGTAACCCGTAATCCGGGTCACACAGGGGAGACGACACACTGTTTGTACTAGTGACACTTGACTTAAAATTCTGGTACTTTAGGAGTATTTAAAGGAGTTCGTAAATGGGGTGATGAAACGGTGTCGCCTTTCTTATATGTATTTTATTCTACCTTAATACTACTTAATATTACAGAGGGTAAAAATATTGTTTAAACCAGCGACTGGCTTACTAGACTCAATGAGTCTTCAGGTTTTCTTTCACTATTGGTTACTGACGTTAACACTGGTATAATATTGAGTAAAACCTCACACAATAAAGTATCATAGAAATATAATCCTAAGTAAAACTAAGATAATAGAACACAATAGATATGTTAGATACGCTTTCCTCTATGGTAATTCTTCACTCCATACTCACAGTAGCAACGATGAATGTTCTACCCATGTTGTCTAGGGAAGGACAACTGAGTGTCCAGCAACGAACAGAGTGCTGGTTAATCTGAGGTCAAGCCTGGAGAAAATGCTTCTTATATAGGCAGACATCGCGAGGGTAATACGTCAGGCGTGTGAGTCATACATCAAACTCACACCGAGCTCATACAATAATCTACCTAACCGACATGCTTAATTCACGCGGTGACGCAGCTTTGTTTTCATAACATTTTGTTCCGCGGCTGATCGTGTTTTAGGCCGCGGTGATTGTGTTTTGGCTTAGAGAGATAAGCGGGTGCGTTAATGGGCAATTACAATTGTGTATAGGTTGGTAAATGA
The DNA here is from genome assembly GCF_024679095.1 of Eriocheir sinensis. NCBI lineage: Eukaryota > Metazoa > Arthropoda > Malacostraca > Decapoda > Varunidae > Eriocheir > Eriocheir sinensis. The sequence continues at coordinate 5,626 of NW_026110661.1, forward strand.
ACAGTGGGGACAATCATGTGTTGGAGTCCGTGTTGTGTTTTAGCGGTCGAAACCGCTGTTGTCATCGGAAAATATTGCCGGTGAAGATGATGATGACACGAGTGGTGTCGCAGCCCTCGGGGCACCACAAAAAGGAGAAAAAACAGGCAGAAGAGGAAGAGGAGGAGAAGGTAGAAAACGAGGAAGAGAAGAACAAGGACTCAGAAATACACAAGAAAAATATGGAAAAAAAATACGAATCAAAAATTGCAACTCTTGAAACAAAACAACAAAAAAAGGAGAAAAAGGAAAAGGAAAAGTCACATACATTAAAACCCTCCTCCTCCTCCTCCTCCTCCTCCTCCTCCTCCTCCTCTTCCTCTTCCTCTTCCTCTTCCTCCTCCTCCTCCTTATCCTCCTCCTCCTCCTACTCCTTATTTACCATCAACATATTTTCCTGTCCCTAAGAGTATTAAAACTCGACCAACGAAGAGAGAGAGAGAGAGAGAGAGAGAGAGAGAGAGAGAGAGAGAGAGAGAGAGAGAGAGAGAGAGAGAGAGAGAGAGAGAGAGAGAGAGAGAGAGAGAGAGAGAGAGAGAGAAAGTGAAAAGTAAAAATGAAAGTGATCTAAAATAAAGAAAATGAAAAAACTACAAAAAACAAAACATTTTCTTTCACACCATCTCCCCATTTTCTTTCACATCTTCCCATTTTCTTTCACATCTTATCATCTTTTTTTCCATCATATTCCCATTTTCTTTCACATCTTATCATCTTTTTTTCCATCATCTTCCCATTTTCTTTCACACCATCTTCCCATCTTCTTTTCCATCATATTCCCATTTTCTTTCACATCTTCCCATTTTCTTTCACATCTTCCCATTTTCTTTCACATCATCATCCCATTTTCTTTCACATCTTCCCATTTTCTTTCACATCTTCCCATTTTCTTTCACACCATCTCCCCTTTTTCTTCTCTATCATCTTCCCATTTTCTTTCACACCATCTTCCCATCTTCTTTCACACCATCTTCCCATTTTCTTTTACATCATCCTCCCATTTTCTTTCACATCTTCCCATTTTCTTTCACATCTTCCCATTTTCTTTCACACCATCTCCCCATTTTCTTCTCTATCATCTTCCCATTTTCTTTCACACCATCTTCCCATCTTCTTTCACACCATCTCCCCATTTTCTTCCCTATCATCTTCCCATTTTCTTTCACATCTTCCCATTTTCTTTTCCATCATCTTCCCATTTTCTTTCACACCATCTTCCCATCTTCTTTCACACCATCTTCCCATCTTCTTTCACATCATCTTCCCATTTTCTTTCACATCATCTTCCCATTTTCTTTCACATCATCCTCCCATTTTCTTTCATACCATCTCCGCATTTTCTTTCCCATTATCTTCCCATCTTCTTTCACATCATCCTCCCATTTTCTTTCACACCATCTTCCCATCTTCTAATCCCATACTCCCTTCCTACACCTGCCCTTCCCGTCCCTCCTCGGCCTTTCCCTCCCTCTCTCCTTCCTTCTTTTCCTTCCTCTTCTCTCCCTCCTTCCTTCCTTTCCTCCCTTCCCTTTCTCCATCTCTCTTTCATCTCCCTTCCTCTTCTCTTCCTCCTTCCTCCCTTCCTCTTCTCTTCCTCCTTCCTCCCTTTACTTATCTTCCTGTATTCTCCTGACAGATTTTAGTCTTGTTTTTCTTTCTCTCTTTCCCTTCCTTTCCCTTCATCTTCCAATTGTTCATTGTTCTCTAGACTTCAATTCTCTTACTTTGTGTAAGTCTTGTTTATTCAGTGTTTTCATTTAGCGCTATTTCGTCGACTCTATCTCTCTCTCTCTCTCTCTCCCTTTCCATTTTTCATATGTCCGTAAGTGTTCTGTTATAATCCGTAACTGCACTTTATCCACTCTCGCCAGTATTCCTTCTCTCTAAGTATAATCGGTTTTGTCTTTTATTATTTTCACCATTTTTCCTTTCTCTATCTTTTTTTCATTTTTTTGCTTCCTCTTTCTGCTGATAAACTGTTATACATTTCACTCTAATTTATCTTTTTTTTTTTATTCTATTACTCCATCGTTTTTTTCATTTCAGTTTTTGGTGTTTTTTGCGAGTTCCATTTTTTTCATTATACTGTTAAGCTTTTCTACTTTTCACTCTAATTTCCTTTTTTCTATTTCTCTATCTGTGTTTCCCTTCAAATGCGTAGTTTTTGTGTTGTTTTTATTCTTGATCAACGGATAATTATTTCCATTTCTTCATTCTACTAAAAGCCTCTTCTAGGTTTTACTAATTTATCTTTTTTTTAAATCCCTCTATCTCTTTTCCCTTCCAGTCTCGTATTTTTTGTTGTTTCGTTTAATTTGTTATTCGATTCACGGCTAATTACATCCATTTTTTTTCATTCAACTAAAAAGCCTCTTCGTTTTTTTACTCATATATACCTTTTTTTCTTCTATCCCTCTCTCACTTTTTTCATCAGATGCGTAGGTGTTGTTTTATTCCTAATTATTTCCTTTTTTTCATCCTACTAAAAGCCTCTTCGATCTTTTATTCATATTTATCTTTTTTCTTCTAGCCCACTATCACTTTTTTTCCTTCAGATGCGCAGTTGTTATTTTGTTCCTATTTTGTTACTCGACCGTCGGATAATTATTTCCAATTTTTTTCATTTTACTAAAAGCCTCTATTTTTTTTACTACTCTATCTTTTTTTTTCTATCCTTCTATCTCTTTTTCTCTTCAGATGCGTAATTTTGGTTGTTGTTCTGTTCCTATTTTGTTACTCGATCAAAAGGTTATCAATTCTATATTTTCATTTCACTAAAAGCCTCTTCGATTTTTTACTCATATTTACCTTTTTTTCTTCAGTCCCACTATCACTTTTTTTTCAGATGCGCAGTTGTTTTATTCCTAATTATTTCCATTTTTTTCGCTCTACTAAAGCCTCTTCGATTTTTTTACTCATATTTACCTTGTTTTCTTCTATCCCACTATTACTTTTTTTCTTCAGATGCGCAGTTTTTTGTTGTCGTTTTGTTGCTATTTCGTTACTATCTCTGTGCGTAACGAATTCGTCCCTTTCTCTTTCTACTACGTAATAATCGGTTCTATCTTTCACTAATCTGACCTTTCTTCTCTATGTCATTCTTTTCCCTTTGGTTCCCACGTTTTAGTTTACTTTTAGTTTACCAATTGTGTTATTCTTTGTATAATTGATTTCACTGTTCACTACTTTTTCCTTTTATTTCTATATGGATATTTTATATCTTCTGCGCAGTTTGTATTTTGGCGATTCTGTTACTTTACGGATAATCGGTTTCACTTTTCACTATTGTATCTTTCTACCTATCTTTCTTTTCACTAACTTAACTTTTTTATATACATATTTCTTTTCCTTTAGATGATCAGGTTTTATTTTGCCATTTGTGTCACTCTAAGTTAAATCGGTTCTGTTTTTTCACTACTTTAACCTTTCTTACATAGCTTCCCTCTGTATCTTCTGAGCAGGATGCATATTGCTTATTGTGTTACTCTACGGATTCTCGGTTCCACGTTTCACTAATCTAACCTTTTCATCATTTCTTTTCCTTTTGATGCGCAGGTTGTATTTTGACGATTCTGTTTACTCTACGGGTTCTACTTTTCAGAAACTTAACTTTTTCTATCTCTTTTCTATCTCTTCTACCTCTACTTTTTTTTTTTTACATCTAAATGCACAGGTTGTATTTTGCCATTTATGTTACTTTGGATATTCGGTTAGACTTCTCACTAATCTTACCTTATTTTCTGTATCTTTCTTTTATATTATTTTCTTCTAATAATCGGTTCCATTTTCCACTAATCTAACCTTTTTCCTTTATCTATCTTATATATCTTCTGCGCAGGTTGTATTTTGCCTATTTTGTTTACTCTACGAATAGTCGGTTCCAGTTCTCACTAATATAGCTTTCTACCTGTCTTTCTTTTCACTAAATTAACCTTTCTTTACATATCTTTCATTTCCATTAGGTGATCTGGTTTTATTTTGCCACATATGTTACTCTACGGACAATCAGTTCCCTATTTCACTAACTTTTCTACATCTCTCTCTCTCTCTCTCTCTCTCTCTCTCTCTCTCTCTCTCTCTCCTCAGGTGCGCCATTCCCACCACTCTCGGCTACAAACCAGTCATGCTTCTTGAGGACAGCGACTTCCCGACCACAACTACCATCGCCTCCCACCTCCTTACCACCACGATCCCCACTACGACAACCACCACTACCACCACCACTACCACTAGCATCTCTGCGACTCTGGACATCATCACGGACACACACAACAGCAGTGAGGAGAGTAACGCTACGATGAGGATGACGGAAGAGAGTAATTCTATAATGGATGATGAGGATGATGCAGCCCTGACCAGCGCCCCACGTCACGAACCCCCGCCAGTCAACGCTTCAGTGAGTTACGTGGACGTGGAGACAGCGGCCACGACAGACATCCACCCACAGACAACACCAGAGGGACACAGCACCACCCCGACGGCTGCGGCATCCTCCCAAAGGGCACCCACGCCTTATCCACGCCAACCCACGCCTACAACGACTCCCACGAACGCCCCCACGCCCACCACGCTGCCATACTGGATCATACACAACCGCATGCCGCCCTTTGACCACCATGCCACCGTGCACCCCCCAGCGGCCCCACGGAGGAGCACAAAGCCTCGCCTGGGGGTGGCACTGCACGGTGAGACGGTCCGGGAGAAGGCGACGCTCAAGGCACACAAGCCACGCAGAATAAATCGTAATAAAGTCACAGAGAAGAAGCGCCACGCATCAAGACCCTCCGCGCGGCCCTCCAACATCCTGGAGCACACCAAGGACCTCTGGGTGTTCCGCGGCCCTGGCAACCACGGCCTGAGTCTCGGCCAGCCGCTGCCTCTCGGTCGTCTCAGCCGCGGCCACGTCAACGACTGGGCGGTAGTGGGCGCGGGCGTTGTGGCCTCTTCAGTGGGCGTGGCCTTGCTGGTGTGTGGGTTTCTCCTTGCCCGAGGGCGTAGCAAAACCAGGCCCATGTGGGAGGCGTGAGGGAGCGGACGAGGACGTGGTGATGGCGGTGGGCGGCAGCAGCGAGGAGGACGAGGGGCCGCTTACGGATTCCGAGGGGACCGTGGGCGTGGTGACGGACACCCACCGCGGCCTCAACAACCGCCTCTACCTCCTGCTGCAGAGGGACACGGCCACCGGTATCACCCTAGACACGCTGCCAGTCCCCCGCTCACCCTCCCCGGCTGACACCACCACGTCTCCCGCCTGGCACTGACCCCCCGGCCAACCCCTCACCGCCCCGCCCCTCCCACGCCCTTAAGGAGAGGAAGGGAGTCAGTTTCCTGCCTCGGCTCCCCCCTCGCCGCTAACTGGCATTAAGGATCCCGCTCGCCTCGACACGGGACTGTACTTTGGGAGCCCGCCGCGCCGACCCTCACCTAGACTTATTTCTCTCCCTTCCTTCCCTCTCTCTCTCCTGTCCGCCACGGGATGCCACACGGACGCAGCAACAAGGCAGCAGCATCACCGTGCGTGCGTGTGTGTGTGCGTGAGCCGGGACACCAGTGATTCATAGTATTAAAGCGTTTATGTTTATGTTAGTCAGATGTCTTGGTGCCATTAATCGTTTTGGGGTCTCGAGGCTCAAAGTGATGAAGACGAAGCAGCTCGGGATGAAAGATAAAACCCAACCCTAAGCCTCCCACGCCTCTCATACAGTAAAAGGGACTCCATAAGCTCATCCAAGACGCTAAACATAGGCCTTGTACAGAGCCTTGCCCATATGTTAGAGGGAAGAAAGAGCAGAAAGAAATATAGAAAGAAAGATAAACCCAACCCTAAGCCTCCCACGCCTCTCATACAGTAAAAGGGACACCGTAAGCTCACGCAAGAGTCCTGTAAAAGTAAAACAGTAAATATAAACCATTCCGAGAGCCTTGTCGATGTGTTAGCGGGAAGAAAGAGAAAAAAAGAAAGAAAGAAAAACCCCAATCCTACGCCTCCAACGATCCCCATGACACTAAATGAGACTCCGTAAGCTCATCCAAGAATCTAGTAAGCATAAGCCTTGCCGAGAGCCTTGCCCATGTTAGTCTCTGCCCTCTCTCCCTGGCGATGGTCCGTCTCTCCGAGGTGTTGCCGGGTCAAGGCCGCGAGGGAATAAGACAGTGCGTGGCCGTTAGCGGTGTTAATGAAGAGTGACGTGAGGGAACTAGGGTGTGGGTGTGTGGGTGTGTGCCTACGTAGCTAGCTGGTCCTGTTAGGCCTGGTCGCTGCTAGGGATGTGATGGAGTGGGGAAGAGAGCAAAGAGTGAGAAATTATGAAAGAATGAGAAAGGAAGAGTAAAGAATAGGAAATAAGGAAAAATAAGAAAGGGTAAAGAGTAAAACAAAAATAGGAAAAGTGTAAGGAGTTAGACAAGTGAGAAGGAACTAGACTGAAAAGTATAGAGTGGGGAAAAGAGTAAAGAGTGAGAAAGTATGAAAGAATGTGAAAGGAGGAGTAAAGAATAAGATATAAGGAAAAATAAGAAAGTAGGGAGTGAAACAAAACTAAGAAAAGTGTAAGGAGTTAGACAAGTAAGAAAGATTTAGACCAAAAAGTATAGAGTGAACGAGGAGGATTATGCCCCTGTGCCAATTTGTACGCAGTAAGGAATGTGTGTAAAACTAGGGTGAGCATTACTTGTGCCAATTTGTACGCGGTAAGGAAGGTATTAATATGATGGTCAGTATTATGTGTGCCAATTTGTACGCTAAGAATGTTGTAGAAAGAGGGTCAGCATAACTTGTACCAATATGTACGCGGTATATGAATATAATGTATGTTTAACAAGGGTGAGGATAACGTGTGCCAATTTGCACGCGATAAGGAAGGTATAGGATCAGTATTACGTGTGCCAATTTGCACGCGATAAGGAAAGTATAGGATCAGTAATACGTGTGCCAATTTGTACGCGGTAAGAAAAATGTTAAACGAGGATCAGTATTTTATGTGCCAATATGTATGTGATAAGGAAGGTATAGGATCAGTATTTTATGTGCCAATTTGTAAGCGATAAGGATGGAATAGGATCAGTATTTTATGTGCCAATATGTACGTGGTAAGGAAGGTATAGGATCAATATTTTATATGCCAATTTGTACGCGATAAGGATGGAATAGGATCAGTATTTTGTGTGCCAATTTGTACGCGATAAAGAAGGTATGGGATCAGTGTTTTATGTGCCAATTTGTACGCGATAAGGAAGGTATAGGATCAGTATTTTGTGCGCCAATTTGTACGCGATAAGGAAGGTATAGGATCAGTATTTTGTGCGCCAATTTGTACGCGATAAGGAAGGTATAGGATCAGTATTTTGTGCGCCAATTTGTACTCGATAAGGAAGGTATAGGATCAGTATTGTGTGCCAATTTGTACGCGATAAGGAAGGTATAGGATCAGTATTTTGTGTGCCAATTTGTACGCGATAAGGAAGGTATAGGATCAGTATTGTGTGCGCCAATTTGTACGCAATAAGGAAGGTATAGGATCAGTTTTGTGTGCCAATTTGTACGCGATAAGGAAGGTATAGGATCAGTATTTTGTGTGCCAATTTGTACGCGATAAGGAAGGTATAGGATCAGTATTGTGTGCCAATTTGTACGCGATAAGGAAGGTATAGGATCAGTATTTTGTGCGCCAATTTGTACGCGATAAGGAAGGTATAGGATCAGTATTTTGAGCGCCAATTTGTACTCGATAAAGAAGGTATAGGATCAGTATTTTGTGTGCCAATTTGTACGCGATAAGGAAGGTATATGATCAGTATTTTGTGTGCCAATTTGTACGCGATAAGGAAGGTATAGGATCAGTATTTTGTGAGCCAATTTGTACGCGGTAAGGAAGGTATAGGATCAGTATTTTGTGTGCCAATTTGTACGCGATAAGGAAGGTATAGGATCAGTATTTTGTGTGCCAATTTGTACGCGATAAGGAAGGTATAGGATCAGTATTTTGTGTGCCAATTTGTACGCGGTAAGGAAGGTATATGATCAGTATTTTGTGTGCCAATTTGTACGCGATAAGGAAGGTATAGGATCAGTATTGTGTGCGCCAGTTTGTACGCGATAAGGAAGGTATAGGATCAGTATTGTGTGCGCCAATTTGTACGCGATAAGGAAGGTATATGATCAGTATTGTGTGCGCCAGTTTGTACGCGATAAGGAAGGTATAGGATCAGTATTGTGTGCGCCAATTTGTACGCGATAAGGAAGGTATAGGATCAGTATTGTGTGCGCCAGTTTGTACGCGATAAGGAAGGTATAGGATCAGTATTGTGTGCGCCAATTTGTACGCGATAGAAAGAAATCGAAAATGAGGGCGATGTCTACCCCGAACGAAACTCTCTAGCAGAACACAAGGAGGCAATTTACCTGTCAATATACCTGCAGCGCTAAGTGTCAGGTGAAGCCAACAGGTGTGAGATGCTCGATATGAGATAGCCGCCGCCAAGCAGTTCTATGTACGGCAGGAGGAATAGAGGTGACACTCCTGAGGCTACTGGGAAACTAAACCGACGAGACCTCTGCAAGCACGTGAGACAGAGCTAAGAGGAACGGTGAAACAAGTGGAAGGGAAGAAAGATAAGGGACGAAGAACAATGAAACAAATTAAGGCGAGGAATAGAAGTGACACTCCTAAGGCTGCAGGAAAACTTAACCGAAGAAATCTCCACAAGCACGTGAGACAGCTAAGAGGAACGGTGAAACAAGTGGAAGGGAGGTTTCTGTAAGAGGAAAGATAAAGGACGAAGAACAATGAAACAAATTAAGGCGAGGTTTCTACAAGAGGACTGAAACCTAGACCCGAGGCCTCAGGAGAGATAAGATACGAGGAACAGTGAAAGACATGCAAGTGAGGTTTCTATAAGAGAAAGAAAACCTAAGACCAAGGCCTCACGAAGCTAGGCAAACACCAAAACGAAATGAGCTCTCTACAACAGGACTAAAAACAAGAAAACCATTGCCTCACGGAGCTACGAGAAACAGCATAACGAAGTGAGCTCTCTATAACAGGACTAAAAACCAAACACCAAGGGCTTACGAGGCTAGACAAACAGCATAACGAAGTGAAGTCTCTATAGTAGGACTAAAAACAAGAAAACCATTGCCTCACGGAGCTACGAGGGACAGCATAACGAAGTGAGCTCTCTATAACAGGACTAAAAACAAAACACCAAGGGCACACGAGGCTAGACAAACAGCATAACGAAGTGAGCTCTCTACAGTAGGACTAAAAATAAGAAAATCAAGGCCTCACGGAGCTACGAGGAACAGTGAAGCCGAAAGAAGTGAAGTTTGTACATACAAGGAGAAGAAAAACTAATACCGAGTCCTCTGAAAGTAAAGAAAAACAAGAGAAGCGATATGTCTTATGTGAAACGAAGTGTGCTGTTTATACGAGAGGAAGAAAAACTAGAAAAAACTACAACCCGAGGCCTCTGTAAGCTATACACAAAATAATCGCTATCTCATCCTAGTAAAATATAGATTCTAAAGACAAAGGAAGTAAAGAGAAACAAAAGAAACAATGCGTATCTCTTCCTAGTAAGAGATAAACTATAAAGACCTTTGTACAGCCTAGCCCATAGATAACTCTTTGTAGACAGAACAGGCAGTACCCAACCCGGATCTTTGTACTGTAAAATATCGTATTATACAGTATAGTAAGAACCTTTGTACAGCAGGTGATAACAGTAGGTAGGCAGACCTTTATAAGCGGCAGAGAGGAAATAAAGAGATGTTACAGAGGAATATATAAACGTTTGAAGTCTTTGTATAGAGGATAATGATGATTTTTAATGGAACAAAATAGAAGAAGCATTTAAGAAGCATATAAGAAGCATTTGTAAGGGAATTTTAGGACAACAAACATAAGGAAAATAAAAAGATGACTGGAATATATAAACGATACAAGTCTTTGTATAGAGGATAATGATGATTTTTAATGGAACCAAAGATAGGATAAGCGTATAGCAAATATGTGTAATGGAATATTTGGACGAAAAACAAAAGGAATTTTTTTTTTTACAACAAAGGAGACAGCTCAAGGGCACACACAAAAAGAAAACAATAAAAAAAGGCCCGCTACTCGCTGCTCCCAAAAAAGAATCAAAAGAGGTGGTCGAAAGAAAGGTCAATTTCGAGAGGAGAGGTGTCCCTATACCCTCCTTTTGAAAGAGTTCAAGTCGTAGGCAGGAGGAAATACAGATGAAGGAAGATTTTACCAGAGTTGACCAGCGTGAGGGATGAAAGAGTGAAGATGCTGGTTTCTCTTGCATAAGGGGTTTGGACAGTATAGGGATGAGCATGAGTAGAAAGTCGTGTGCAGCGGGGCCGTGGGAGTGGGGGAGGCATGCAGTTAGCAAGTTCAGAAGAGCAGTCAGCGTGGAAATATCGATAGAAAATAGAAAGAGAGGCAACATCGCTGCGGAATTTTAAGAGGTAGAAGACTATCAGTAGGATGAGGAGAGCTGATGAGACGAAGAGCCTTAGACTCCACTCTGTAAAGATGTAAGTGTAATATATAAACGATGGAAGTCTTTGAATAGAGGACATGACGATTTTTAATGGAACCAAATATAGGATAAGCGTTCAAGAAGCATTTGTAAGGGAGTATTTAGACGAGAAACTAGAGGAAAAAAAAAAAGAAAGGTGGAATATATAAATGATGGAGGGCATTGTATAGAGAATATGAAGATTTTATATGGAACAATATATAGGATAGGAATTTAAGAAGCATTTGTAAGGTAATATTTAGACGAGAAACTAAAGGAAAAAAAAGAGAAAGGTGGAATATATAAACGATGAAAGTCTTTGTATAGAGAATATTAAGATTTTATATGGAACAAAATACAGAATAGGAATTTAAGAAGTATTTGTAGGGGAAATGATAGGACGAGAAATAGAAGAAAAATAAGAAGATATGTGAAATATATAAACGATGGAAGGCTTTGTACAGAGAATATGCAGATTTTTAATGGAAATAAATATTGGATAAGGATATAGGAAGCATTTGTAAGGGAATTTTGTGTCGATAAACAAAAGGAAAATAAAAAGATGACTGGAATATATAAACAATGGAAGTCTTTTAATAGAGAATATGAAGATTTTATATGGAACAGAATAAAGGACAGGAACTTAAGAAGTATTTTTAGGGGAGTGATGGGACGAACAGAAGGATAATATAAATGGATAAAACGAGAATGGAGGTATAATACAAGCTCAGACAGAATGAAAACTTAAGGAATGCGATAAGAAAGAGATTATACGACATACTGAAGAAAAAAAAAATAGGAAGATAAAATATATAATAGAAAGAATCGATAAAAACGGGGGTAAATTTAGAGGTGATACATACACACACGAAAATAAAAGTATAACAAAAGCTCAAACGGAATGAAAACTTGAAGAACACGATAAGAAATAGATAATACGGTATAGATAACTTATACCGACTAAAATAAGTAGTAAAAGCTAGGATAGGTAAACGGGAGGCCTTTGAAGGGAGGAAAAATAAAGAAACTGACGAAATATTTTTATCATTGGAGAAAAGAAGGAAAAAGAGGGTGAGGAGGCGTCTCTAAAAAGAAAAAAAACTAAGGGCCATATTCTGAAACATTTCGGGGCTCGCCCACCCTGCCACACCTGACAGGGGATTCATTGAGGTTGTTGTGGGTTCTTCCATGAGTAGTTTTAAGAGCCTATTGATAGTTTGACAAGGCTTCTGCACCATGAAAGTGAAAAAGCACTCCTGAGAACCTAATCTCCTCTACGGACTTTGGAAATCGTTGCTGTGGGGCCGATAGCGTCTGGGAATACGAGCCTAACGCCTCTTTCACACGCGGACTCTTTGCAGCGCTGCTCAGCATATTTGCCGCTGATGAATAATGGAGAAGAATGTATGCTTTCACGCACTCACGACCACAAAAAGTAGCGCTACAAACAGATTTGCGTGGTTGGCTTCGCTGCCGGTGGCGACCACAAAAAGTAGCGCTGCTCGTCACGATACATGGCATTCAATGGGAGTTTTCAGACGTAGCTGCAGCAGCGTCACTTTTTTAGCAGCGCGTGCGTGGGGCGATTGTAGCGCTGCTAACGCCCTACTCAATTTTAGTAGCGATGCTGAGAAGCGCCGCTAATTCGACACTCACCCCACAACACTTTCTAGAAAGATAAGTTGCGCTTCACAGCAGCGCTGCTAAAACTGAGTCACGCGTGAGTAGCGCTGCTGCAGCGCTCTAAGTGTCCCCGTGTGTAAGGGGCCAAACAACGTCGCTGTTTCCCTGACCTTTAAGACATAAGCTCCGAGTGACATGTGTATAAGAGCCTTGGAACCTCTTTGAATTGTATATAATTGACTTCGAACCCCCTTACTCGAGATGGTTGTTGTTGTTGTTAAAGCTGTTTACTATTTGTCATCTCGGAGACCTTAATCTACTTCAATACAAGGCGATTCCTGTCTTGAGTGTTGCAGGAATGAAGGAAGGAAAGGAAGGGGAAGTGTTGTGGAGGGAATATATGTGAGGACGGGAAGTGTTGTGGAGGGAATGTATGTGTGTTGTATGAGTCTTGAGTGTTGCAGGTAGGAAAAGAAAGTAAGAAAGGGTTGCAGTGTGTTGTGCGTGTGTATATTTGAGTGCTGAGTGTTGCAGGAAGAAAGGAAGGTAAGAAATAGTTGAGGATGGAAGGAAAGAGTTAGCGATGGAAGAAGGATGAAGGAAGAAAGGAAGGAAGAGAAAAAAAGTTGCAGTGTGCTGTGTGTGTGTGTGTGTGTGTGTGTGTGTGTGTGTGTGTGTCTGTGTGTGTGTGTGCGTGTGTGTGTGTGTCTGTGTGTGTGTCTGTGTGTGTGTGTGCGTGTGTGTGTGTGTGTGTGTGTTGTCTGAGTCATTCCTCGTGTAGGTGTTGCGTGTCATGATGAAAAAAGAGATCTTGCAATGGAGTATATACGATGGAAGTCTTTGTATAGAGGATATGAGGATGACCAGGTGAGGAATAAGAAGAGAGAGAAGAAGAAAAAGAGAGAAGATGGTGACGAAAGATAAAGAATAAGAAGAGAGAAGAGAAAAGAAAAAAATAAAAGTAGAGGAAAGTGAAGAATAAGAAAGACGTGAGGAGTGTGGAATGATGAGAAATGATGAAGAATGAGTCTGTTAAAAAAGCCAAAGATTATTATGTTATTATTATTGTAATTATTATTATAAGCATTATTATTACTATCTTCATCTGTATTACTATTGTTACTATCTCTACTACTACTACTACTACTACTACTACTACTACTACTACTACTTCTGCTGCTTCTCCTCCTCCTACTACTATTACTTATATTACTACTACTACTACTACTACTATTACTACTGCTGCTACTACTACTACTACTACTACTACTACTACTACTACTACTACTGCTACTACTACTACTTTTACTACTACTACTACTACTACTACTACTACTACTGCTATACTACTACTACTACTACTACTACTACTACTACTACTACTACTACTACTACTGCTACTACTACTACTACTACTACTACTACTACTACTACTACTACTACTACTACTACTACTACTACTACTATTACTACTACTACTACTACTACTACTACTACTACTACTACTACTACTACTACTACTACTACTACTACTACAACATAAATGATACCTCCACCCATGTTTATTTTCCCGACACATAATCATGGAGGGCTCCATAGTTTGGAGGTCATTAGCCCCAACTATGTTCGCTAATGACTGTGACATCCAACCATATCGCTAATACTACCTGACACTAAATCACCTATCGTCTATTACGTCTAGATCCCCCTTTCCTTCCCTACTCAAGTCACTCCCGACCCACCCTAATGTCACTCTCCACCACTGTGGCTTCATAGTCCATATTGGAGATGGTGGTGGCTTTTGGGCCAGAGTGTCTGGTGCCCCTGAGACATAGTATGGCCGACCTGAGCAGGGAGAACGAGAGGCGACACCTCATCCAGGCGACAACGTGTTTCCTTGGCTGATGCTTCTTTTCTGAGATTAGTTCCGCGAGGCGTGCGTAGAAGCATTGGGCCCTGGGACCCATCCCGCCGGATGTGGTGAAGACGAGGGGGGTGAAGCTGCCCTGATCCACATATTGGATTCTTTCACCGTATGCCCTTGTCTTCTCCTGCTCGTTCCTGTGGTGGGCGGCCTGCAGGGGCAGCTCACGGTGACAGGCAGCCATCGGGTCGAATATGGGGATGTCCATGAACGCCCGCTGTCCGCGCACCCAGAATCCGCGTGCACTTACATCAACCCGTGCCTCCTGTGAGGTATTGGCTGTCCTGTACCGAAGGTGTTCGCCGTCCAGGGGAAGCAGTGCCGGCTCGGTAGTGACGTCTTGGCATACCTCCCCGAGCATGCTGGCTGTCAGATCCCTCACTTCATCATGTCGAATACAGACGAAGCCTCCTTTTTTACATGTCATGGTGTGGGTGACATCATTTGGTGATCCACATGCACAGAGATCAGGCAGTCCCTCAATCGGCCAGCCATATCTCAGAGCAATGGCGTCGACAAATTCTTGTTTGTTGAGGCTGAAGCCCTTTGCTCTGATTGGTAATGACGTTAGCCAGTTAGAGGCGCCTGCCTCCTGTGCTCAGTTTATATTTCTAAACAATACTGTGTACAGGTGGAGTGTAAGACGGTCCATCTCGACTTTTGTGCCTGTTGCCTTTCTTCTGAGATTTTTCTTTTAATATCTCTTATTTCTGTTTGGTCTATCTCGCCCTCTGCCTCCTGAGCGATGATCCTGTTGATGAGTGACCTGGTAAGGCTGATGGAGTTTTGGTTCTCCTTATCTGCCAGCTTCTCAGGGTTGGTGATCCCCATCCCACCCAGTCTTGGGGAAGTGCTAGCATATCCCTCTCCTCCTCCCCCAAAGCATGATATTTCACCAGCGCCGGCAAGAATACATTCTTGACGGCATTTTCCAATGGTCGGAGGTGGACTGATGCCGGGGATGGTGCGCATCAGGAACGTCCACCGATGTTGGATGCCGTGGGTGTACGCTGAATAGGCAGCGTGTGGCTCAGTCTTGGCAATGGCAGACAAAGCTTCTATTTCCTTCACCCATTCAGCTACTTTGTCTCCCGTACTCCTTCTTATATACCTCTGTCCCGATCACTGCACCTAAGTGTCGTTGTCCGTCTTTTGTCACAATGACGCCACTTCCTCTAAAAGTTTCTGCGGCATGGTCATAATGTTCAGGTTTGACAATAAGGGCAGACTTGGTGGAGTTAGGGATGTATCCTATCTCAGGGCCGGCGGTGTTCACAGCGTCCCACCACCCTTTAAGTCTGAGATTTTACCAGCACCTGAGAGGTCATCCGCATAAGCCACCTGTTTCACCCGTGTTTCTGCGAACGCGATTTCATTTTGGAGGACTGATAGGCCCAGGCCGTACATAGCCATGGCTATTGGGTCACCTTGTGTTGTTCCCTCAGATGATTTTAACACTTTCACTTTTCCGCTGTGGCTATTTATATATAAGTCGGTCGGGTATGTATAGGTATTTTCGACATACATAGCTAAGCTAGGGCACTTGGTTTTAATGTTGTGTATCATAGTCTTTCTATTTATTGTGTTGAAGGCATTTTTGGCGTCAACAAGAAGCACTGCTTCGCACTCCACGTGGTCGAATATCTCCCGCATGGCATGGACTGCTGCTTCTCCTCCTGCCTGCTGCCCCGCACAAACTTGGAGGTTCCCTGCTGCCATTCTCACATCTTCTTTGACGACAGCCATGATGCATTTGCCTACGATGCGCCGCAGGACTTCTCCGACTCCTATTGGCCTGCATCCCGGCCTCTTGTCCAGGGGAATGAGGCGGCATGCCGTCAGGGCGTCCACATAGTGGCAGCTGGAGGAGGCGAGTTTTCTTGCCAGTGCTGCAACGGTGTTGCGCAAGTCACCAGCTGCATTGCCAAAGTTGGCGCTGCTCAGCAAGCCTCGCCATCTTCGTGCATCAAGTCCTGAGGGCCTCGCGCTGCCACGAGTCTGGAGGGCCTTCTTCCACACCATCTCTCCTGTTATCCTTTCGTATATAACTGGATTCGGTGGTTGGTGACATCCTGCCAGTCTCAGTCCCTTCAGGTCACTCGGTGGAGGATGTTTTTCCTTGAGTTGATTGATCGTGTCCCTGGTGAGTGGAAGCACATCCCGTGTGGAATTTTCTGACAAGGCTCGTGTTGCAGACGCAACGTTGCCTTGTCGCATTTTGTCTGCAAACTTCCTGGCCCTGTTTTCTGTGGAGGTGTTGTTTTGTTGGGGTCCGGGGAGCCTCTCCTGTATGGCTCTGGCTTCTCCAAGGAGGGCACCTAACTCGATAGTTTGCCACAAGGCAACTCGCCTTCTTAATGCCTCGATATTTTCGGCTTGTTTGGTCTTTGGGTGTGCTCTTTGGAGGAAGAGATGGGGGAGAGTGAATACAATTTTCAGGGATAGGGGCGCCAGTGGTGTGTTCTGGATGTAGTTATTTAACAGGGTGACAATTTCTTTGATGATAAATGTCGTGGCTCCACATCTGGGTGGTTCAAAAAGATTTCCTGTTCGCTAATGACTGTGGCATCCAACCATATTACTAATACTACCTGACACTAAATCACCTATCATCTATTACGTCTAGATCCCCCTTACTACTACTACAACTACTACTACTACTACTACTACTACTACTACTACTACTACTACTACTACTTCTACTTCTACTACTACTACTACTACTACTACTACTACTACTACTACTACTACTACTACTACTACTACTACTACTACTTCTACTACTACTACTACTACTACTACTACTACTACTACTACTATTACTTCTATTACTACTACTATTACTACTACTATTACTACTACTACTACTACTACTACTACTACAACTACTATTTTTTTTTCTACTACGGGCCTTCATCTATTAGAGTTGCGTTGTGAGCGGTATATTCTCTCATATCCTTTCACAAAGCAATTCATTGGCCCCACCCCGCCAATGACTGTGGCCGACAACCATCTTTATCTAATATAACAAACTTTACTTAAATTTTTTTTTTTAAGCTAACAGAGCTTGTGGTTGATACGACTATCAACCACCGTCGCCTCAAGGTCCAGGTCAGCAATGCGGGTGGTTTTGGGTGCAGGTGACCTGGTTCCTCTCAGGCAGACCAAGGCTGACCTCAGGAGGGAGAAGGACAGCCTGCATCTCATCCAGGCGACCACACTGCTTCTTGGCTGTTGTTTCTTATCCGCCAGTGTTTCGGCGAGTCTTGCGTAGAAGCTCTGCGCCCTTGGTCCCATCCCTCCTGCCGTCGTGAATACTACCGGGGTGAAGGAGCCCTGGTCCACATTCTGTATTCTTTCTTCATATGCTCTGTTCTTCTCTTGTTCGTTTCTTCTGTGGGCTGCATCAAGGGTCAGGTCTCTGTGGCAATGGGCCATGGGATCAAAGATCCTTATGTCAAAATATGCCCTTTGTCCACGAGTCCAAAACCCTCTGGCGCTAACATCCACTCGTGCTTCGTTCGAAACATTAGCGGTGCGTCTGGCGAGGTGTTCGCCTTGCAGAGGGAGCAGCATGGGTTCCACAGTCACGTCGTGGCAGACTTCTTTCAGCATCTGAGCTGTTACGTCTCTTACTTCATCATGTCTCATGCAGACGAAACTTCCTCTCTTGCATGTCATGGCATGATTTTGGATGAAGGGTGAGCCACAGTTACACATGTTTGGGAGCCCATCCACTGGCCAGCCATACCTGAGGGCAAGGGCATCAGTAAATTCTTTTTTGTTTAAGTTGAAGCCTTTTGCCCTGATAGGTAGTGTGGTTAGCCAGTTTGAATCGCCCACTTCCTGTGCAATATCTGTCCTCCTCCTTGTGTCTTCTGGGAGTTCTCTCATTAGGTCACTCAGAGTGTCTCTCTGTTTTCTTTCTCTGTTTATGGAGATTTCATTTCTTAGTGACCTAATATCTTGAGGTTGTCTTCTCCCTTTCATTTTGATTGGTAATATATCCGGTCAAGGAGGCTGTGATTCGGATTGAGTTCCCGAATTCAGACTCAGCCAGATTTTGCGGGTTGGTGATGCCGAGCCCACCCATTCTTGGCGGCAACTCCAGCAATCTTCTCTCCTGGTCACTGGGACATCTCCCATTTGCTATCGCCGGTATGAAGGTGTTTCTGATAGCATCTTCCAGAGGTTTTAGCAACGGAGCAACATCAAGAACTGTCCTCATGAGGAAGTTCCATTTATGCTTGACACCGTACGTAAATGCTGCGTAGGCTGCCTGCGGTTCTGTTTTGGCGATCTCGCTCAGCCTCTGCAGTTCGGACTCCCAGCGCTTTACAGCTGTTTTCACATATTCGGTTCTGTATTCAGCTGTTCCAATGGCTGCCCCGAGGTGTCTTTCTCCAGTCACTGACAGTTTCACGTTACTGCCCTGGAATGTTGTTTTGGCCCGATCGTATGCCTCTGGTTTTACAATCACCACAGACTTCGTGGCGTTGGGACGGTACCCTATTTTAAGGCCGTGCTCATTGACGAGGTCCCACCATTTCCTTAGGTCTGGAAACTTTCCTACCCCGGTGAGGTCATCCGCATACGCCACCAGTTTGACGTTGGTGTTTTCATGGCGGATGATGTCCTGCAGCTTCATCATTCCCAGGGCAAACATTGCCATGACCACTGGGTCCACCTGGGTGGTGCCCTCTGAGGATTGTATGGCCACCGGGTCTCCAAGTCGTTGGTCATTATGACTGTCAATGAACAGTCTGGCAGGTTCCTTGTATGTATTCTATTACTACTACTACTACTACTACTACTACTACTACTACTACTACTACTACTACTACTACTACTACTACTACTACTACTACTACTACTACTACTACTACTACTACTACTATACTACTACTACTACTACTACTACTACTACTACTACTACTACTACTACTACTACTACTACTACTACTACTACTACTACTACTACTACTACTACTACTACTACTACTACTACTACTACTACTACTACTACTACTACTACTACTACTACTACTACTACTCCTACTACTACTACTACTACTACTACTACTACTACTACTACTACTACTACTACTACTACTACTACTACTACTACTACTACTACTACTACTACTACTACTACTACTACTACTTCTTACTACTACTACTACTACTACTACTACTACTACTACTACTACTACTACTACTTCTATTACTACTACTACTACTACTGCCCGAAATCGTGCCAAATCT
>NW_026110661.1:30000-86979 GCF_024679095.1 Eriocheir sinensis
GCAGGAAGGGGCAAGAAAAATAACGTGAATGGAGTTAGAAGTGGAAGGGAACGAAAGTGGCATAGGAGAAAGAACGGTGGAAGAAGGAAAGAGAGGGACGAAGAAGTGGAAGAAAGGAAGAAATAGCGGGAAATAAAGGAAGAGAAGAGGAGATAAGGGAAGGGAGGCGTGGAGGAAAAAAAAACTGGAGGAAAGGAAGAAGAGAAAGAAGAGAAGAGAGAGGGAGTAAGAAGTGGAGACGAGGGAAGGAAGGCGTGGAAGAAAAAGAGAAGTGGAGGAAAGGAAGAAATAAGAGAGAAATAGAAGATGAGAGAAGAATGAAGAGAGGAAGTAAGAAGTGGAGATGAGGGAAGGGAGGCGTGGAGGAAAAAAAGAAGTGGAGGAAAGGAAGAAAAAAAGAGGAAATATGAGAAGGGAGAAGAGTAGAGAGAGGGAGTAAGAAGTGGAGACGAGGGAAGGGAGGCGTGGATTAAAAAGGAAGTGGAGGAAAGGAAGAAAGAGAGTAAGAAGTGGCGATGAGTGAAGGAAGGCGTGGGAAGAAAAAAAAAGTCATTTAAACCCCGTCATTTAGAGCACGAATCCTAACACACTAATTTAAACCAGACTACACATTTTTGATTTCTTTAATTCTTTGACCTTTAAACGGAACAGAATCTGGCAACGCCCACTCTCTCTCTCTCTCTCTCTCTCTCTCTCTCTCTCTCTCTCTCTCTCTCTCTCTCTCTCTCTCTCTCTCTCTCTCTCTCTCTCTCTCTCTCTCTCTCTCTCTCTCTCTCTCTCACTTACTCACTCTTACTCACTCTCACACTCATTGAAGAGGAGGAGGGGACACGTACCCCATTACCGAGCACTCAAACGGTAGCTTATCTCCTCCTCCTCCTCCTCCTCCTCCTCTCCCTCTCCTCCTCCTCCTTCGTTAAGCCCTCAAGACCCATCAATAGTGCGCCCTCCCCTTCAACGCCTCCTACGTGACTAAGCCTTCGCTCATTCCATACGAGACAACAGAACGCTTCTTCCTCCTCCTCCTCCTCCTCCTCCTCCCACGATCTTTAGCGGAGGAGGCATCACTTTGGCCTCGTTCCCTTCCTGAGTTGATTCGGTGAGTCATAGTGGGTGAGTCTACCATGCTCCTTATTCCTGTCCACTCAGGTAGCTAATGCTTGTATTGTCCTTCAGGTGTTACATTCACTACCATCTTAGAATTCAGAGAGGCCTTAAACCACTTAAATGATCTATTGTTTTTGTTTACTTCTACTACAGCGTGGTAGACCTGTGGACCTCGAGTCTAACCGAACCACGCTGGGTTTGAAAGCCCTTCCCGAGTGTCTGAGGATTACCCATATGCTGCCTTGGTCTTCAGCCAACACTAACTTCAGCGACTTCGGTCAGAAGGAGCACCGGGGGGCAGCATGGGCCTGGCAAGAGTCACACATCACGGCAGCCAATATAAATAAAATTCGCTTGCGCCACGAACGGGCTGGGGCTGTTCAAGAGACCCTTGAAAAAAGCCTGCCGGCGCTACTACTACTACTGCTACTACTAATACTATGACGACGACGACTACTGCTACTATTACTACTACTACTATTACTACAACTACTACTACTACTATTACTACAACTACTACTACTACTACTACTACTACTACTACTACTAATATTACCACTACCACGATATCAGAAACTAGGAACGAGAGAGAGAGAGAGAGAGAGAGAGAGAGAGAGAGAGAGAGAGAGCACCAATCCCATCTCCCTTACTATCTCTACCTCCATTATGTAACCAGGTGCTCTCTCTCTCTCTCTCTCTCTCTCTCTCTCTCTCTTGTTCTATTTTCGTTCTTTTTTCTCGTTCTCTTTTTATCGTTCTCTTTTTCGTTCTTTTCTCGTTCTTTTCAGTTTTCTTTTTTCAGTTTTCTTTTTTCAGTTTTATTTTTCAATCTTCCTTTTTCGTTTTCTTTTTTTCGTTCTCTCTTGTTCTCTTTCATTCTCTTTTGTTCTATTTTTCCTCTTTCATTCTCTCTCCCTCTTCCACCTCCCTCCCCAACTCTCTCCCCTCCCTCACCCTCTCTCCCTACTACTCCCCTTCCCTCCCCCTCCCTCTCCCTCACTCCTGGCACGGTGAAAAAGCCAGGCCAGGAGGGGTCGCGCCACGTCACCTCAAGTTTAAATGAGTTTCTTGGCTCCGGACGAAAGTAATTGCAATAACAGGTGGCGAGTGACAAGCTGTGATTATGTGGCGCTGGGAAATTCCTCTAACCCCTCCCTTTTTACTCCTTTGCCTCCTCCTCCTCCTCCTCTTCCTCTTCCTTCCTCGCTTAAGAAAGGTGGAGATGATTGGGTGGAAAGGTAGGTGCGTAGATGAGGAACCGAGGAAGAGGGTAAAGAGAGAGGCAGATAAGAGATTTGGAATGTAGAATGAGGTCTGATTATGTTGGGGGTGAGAAATTCCTCCTACTAACCCGTCCCTTCCTACTCCTTGCCTTCTCCTCCTCCTCCTCCTCTTCCTCTTCCTTCCTCGCTTAAGAAAGGAAAAGACTGGGTGAAAAGGTAGGTGCGTAGATGAGGAAGCGAGGAAGAGGGTAAAGAGAGAGGCAGTTAAGAGATTTGGAATGTAGAATGAAGTCTGATTATGTTGAGGGTGAGAAATTCCTCCTGCCTAACCCTTCCCTTCCTACTCCTTGCCTCCACCTCCTCCTCCTCTTCCTCTTCCTCCCTTGTTTGAGAAAGGTGGAGAGCCAGATGGTAAGATGCGTGGATGAGGAGGAAGGTGAATAGATACGTAGATAAGAGATAGATAAGAGACTTGGATAGGAAAATGAGGTAAGATTATTTTGGCCCCGGGAAATTTCTACTGCCTGAACCTTCCTACCCTTTGCCTTCTCCTCCTCCTCTTCTTCTTCCTCCTCCCTCGTTCAAGAAAGATGGAGAGAACTGAGTGGAAGGAAAGGTAGGTACGTAGGTAGGTAAGGAAGAAGGTAAATGAATGGTAGATTAGAGATTTGGAGAGTAAAATGACAAGTGATTCGCGTCCTCCTCCTCCTTTGTTTAAGAACGGTGAAGATTGGGTGGAAAGGTAGATATGTAGGTAGATGAAGAACCAGGTATTGGAAAGGTAAAATAGTAGAGAGAAAGTTAGTGGAGAAAGTGATAGGTAAGATAGTTGATGAAAAGTAGAAAGAAGGAAAAAGGTAAAGAAAAAGATAGATAAGAGATTTGGATGTTAGAATGAGTAGGAGAAAAAGGAAGGAAATGAAGAGAATGATAGAAAAAGAGATTTGGGCAGCACGAAGATAAACTAGGAGGATGAAGAGAAAATAAATAACGAGATTTGGATAGTGGAATATGAGGTAGAAAGAGTGAAGGAGAGGAAAAAGATACATAGAGGGATTTGGATTGTAAAAATGAATAGTAAAATGAGAATGAATTAGAATGATGATAAAAGAGTAGAATGAGCAGATAGATACGTGACTGAAGAAATGTATAGGTAGATAGATAGTTGGATAGATGAATAGAAAAGCTGATAAGGGTTACACAGATAGATAGATAACTAGATGAATGTAAACAGATAAGAGAACACGTAGATTACAGGTGTGAACTGAATGAAAAATGAATGGAAAAAAAATGAAAAAGAAAGAAATGAAAAATGAAAAACGAAGTGAACTGAATGAAAAAAAAAAGAAAAATGCAGTGAATGAATAATGGACTAGATGAAAAATTAAAAATGTGAAAAATGAACTGAATGAAAAAAAAATATATAAAAAAGAAATGAGAATAAAGTAAGTGAAAAATGAATGAAAAATTTAAAAAATGAATGAAAATGAAAAAAATGAGAAATGAGGTGCATGAAAAATAAAAACACTTAATGAAAGTGAAAAAAATAATGAAAAATACAAAAAATGAATAAAAAAAAATGAATGGAAAATGAAAAAAAATGAATTAAAAATGAAGTGATTGAAAACTTAAGTGAATGAAAAATGAACTGCATGAAAAATAAATGAAGGTAGATAAAAACGTGATTGGAAAAGTATATAAATAGAGAGTCAAATAAACGAATATAAAAAGGATAAAGGTTAATAAAAGCTAACTAAGTAGATAAATAAACGAACTTAACAGGCTAATCTATCCATAAATTCAATAAAAAAATGATAGCTTGATAAACAGATAGAGGCAGACTGATAGATAGATATGGATAGATAAATCAGTAAACACATGAAGGCTATTACACACGAATATTTATGTATGCATGAATGAATGTTGGTGAGTGAATGCAATACGTGTTCATGGATGCTTTTATACAGACAGACAGACAGACAGACAGACAGACAGGCAGTGACCAACAAACAGACAGATTAACAGAAAAACGGACAGAGAAAATGATACAAAAACGCTAACAGAAATATAAACAAATAGACAAACTAACAGACAGACAGACACAGAAAAAACAGACACAAGGACAAAATGCATAAAAACACATACAAACACACAAAAAGATGGAAAAATAGACTGACTAACCAACATACATACATACAGACAGACTGACAGACAGACAGACAGTAAGACAGACAGACAGACACAGACACAAACACACACACACACACACACACACACACACACACACACACACACACACACACACACACACACACACACACACACACACACACACACACACACAGGTTTTGCACTGGGCTAAAAAAAAACATAAAACGATAATTGTTTGGCCTAAAAAGTTTTGAAACATTAATTTGCAAAAGTTGTTGTTGTCTAAGAGCACCTGATTAGCATACACTCTCTCTCATAAATTTTCTTCTATTTGTTTATTTAATCTTGTTCTTCCTCCTCCTCCTTCTCCTCCTCCTCCTCCTCCTCCTCCTCCTCCGCCTCCTCCTCCTCCTCCTCCTCTCTTTCTCTTCTTTCTTTTTTTCTTTTCTTCTCCTCTTTCTCTCTTTCTTTTTCTCCTCTCTCTTTCTTCTCATTCTGTTTCTTCTCTTTTTTTTCTTTCACTTTCTCTTCCTCTTCCTCATCTTCATCATCATCATCTCTTCCTACCTACCCTTCCCTCCCCTTGCCTACCTATCAACCTCCTCCTTATCATCCTCCTCCTCCTTCCCTTCTCTTCCCTTCCCTTCTCTTCCTCCTTTCCCTTTCCTTCCCTTCCCATCCTCCTTACCTATCTACCTACCTCTCCTACCTTCCCCTTTCCTTCCTACCCCTTTCCTTCCCCTTCCTCTCATACCCCTCCATTCCTTCCTTCCTTGTCATCATCATCATCATCATCATCATCACCCTTTCCCTATGACGTCACCACCGAGAAAAAAACAAGTAAAGAAGAAAAAAACAAGAAGAAATAAGGAAAAAGGTCAAAAGGAAAAGATAAAATCAATGAGTTAAAAAAATAGAATGAGAAAAATCAATAGTGAAATAAAAGCCGGAAAACGAGTAAAATAATAAAGAAGAAGAAGAACAACAAATACAAGAAAACAAGAAGAACAAAAAAGAAAAACAAAGAAAAAAAACTCCATGCAGGAAAAAAGGAAAAAAGGTAAAAAAAAAAATCGTGCTCCTATTTTGTGGGCGGACTCGGCTCCTTGAATGTAAATCAGGTGGCGTATTGTCAACAGGTGCGCGCGGACAGGTAAAGAGGAGGGGGTGAAAGGTGAGGTGAGGCTACAGCGTGAAGGAGGTGGTGATGACGAGGACTGGTGGTGGTGTTAGTGGTGGTGATGTTACGTAGCGGTGTTAGTGGTGATGGGTGATGACTGGAATGGAGATGAGTGGAGTGGTGACTGACTACAAGGTGTGGCTATGTTATGAGGCTAATGAATGGTGAAGAGAGGGATGGGGAGAGTGAGTGTGAATGTGATTGTCGTGTGTGTGTGTGTGTGTGTGTGTGTGTGTGTGTGTGTGTGTGTGTGTATTACCCATGAACATTTCGAATCACACACACGCACACACACGCACAAAGTTATCTCGCTCCTAAACTAATTCGGTACAATTCGGCACATCAATGGAAAAAAAAAAAATAATGCGAAACACAGTAGAAACAAAAACTCACCGGCGCTGGATGGATTTTTATGGCTCGTTCGGCGCGGCCAAACTCGGCGAGGCGGCCCCTGAAAAATACAGCAAGAAAACTTTGGCGTAATTAATGACTTCTCCGTGTTATTATTAGTATTAGAATTATTATTAGGAGTAGTAAAGTAGTAGTAGTAGTAGTAGTAGTAGTAGTAGTAGTAGTAGTAGTAGTAGTAGTAGTAATAGTAGTAGTAATGGTTTTAGTAGTAATAGCAATATGGTGTTGATAATGGTGATGGTGACCGTAGTGGTGATTAAGTTATGGTGATGGTAGTGAAGCTCGTGGTAGTGATATGTCGGCAGTGGTGAAGTCGGTAGTGGTGATTAATGGTACTGGTAGTGGTGGTGATGGTTGAGGTAGTGTTGACGATAGAGGTGGTGGTGGTGATGGTGGTGGTGATTATAGAGGCAGAACAAACACTACCACCACCACCACCACCTCCACCAGAACCAATATCGGAAAAAGTATTGGGCCAACATATTTTTTGAGAGATATTTATAGCCAGCCAGTAGTTGCCCTTTCTTTCCGCCCTTATGATTAGGTGTAGGTGTGCACGTGGGTAGGCTGGCCCGCTCCCAAAGATGGATTAGTTAGTAAGCTTTTTGTCCTATTCTTTTGTCCTTTTTTTCAATTAGTGAGAGAGAGAGAGAGAGAGAGAGAGAGAGAGAGAGAGAGAGAGAGAGAGAGAGAGAGAGAGAGAGAGATTAGCTCAGAGATAGCCTGGAGATACCTTTTTATTTTCCTCCCTTCCTTCCTCACTTGTCTTCCCTTCCTTCCCGTTTGATGTTTTCTCGCAGGCACTGACCTTTTCCTCCATTTCCCCCCCTTTCCTCCT
The DNA here is from genome assembly GCF_024679095.1 of Eriocheir sinensis. Classification (NCBI taxonomy): domain Eukaryota; kingdom Metazoa; phylum Arthropoda; class Malacostraca; order Decapoda; family Varunidae; genus Eriocheir; species Eriocheir sinensis. The sequence goes on from NW_026110661.1 coordinate 36,911, forward strand.
CCCCTCCTCCTTCTCTCCATCACTTCTTGCTGTTTTCCTTTTTCAGTCCTACTTTTTTTTTATTCCTTACTTCCTTCCTCCTTCACCTCCCTACTTCCTTATTATATCTCTCCCTTACTTCTTTACTTCCTTCCTTCCTTCCTTCTATACTCGCCTCACAGCTCCCTAATCCCTTTCTTTCTTACTTCCTTTTTCCTCCTTTACTTTCTTTTTTCCCCCTTAGTTTCTCCTTTTCCTGGTTTCTTCCTCCCTTTTCCTTTTCCTCCATTTTCAGCTTTTATCCCTCTCTCCATTATTGGCGTTCCTTCTTCTTCTCCTCAGTCCCTTGTCCCGCCTCTCTTATTATCCACCATTTCACTTTCTCTATCGTCCACTTTCTCTCTCTCTTCCCTACACTTTTTTCTCTCCCTCCAATCACACATTTTTCCGTAACTTTCCAAATATTTTCTGTCTTTCTTTTCTTCCACTAACAGCTCCCTTTTTTCCTTCCCTCTCTTTCTCTTCCTCCTCGCATTTACACTTTCCTTTACCACCTTCCCTTTCAGTTTCTTCCCTCCACATCTTCTCTCCTTTCACTTCCAGCTCCATTTTTTCTCCTTTCCTTTCTATTACCTCTTCCGCCGGTGACGTCACGGCCGTAACCTCGGGGTAAATACTAGTGTTATTATTCTAATTCATATATCTCGCACAATACTTAAGATGGTGGGAGTAAACAATTATTGAAGGGAAAAATGCTCACTTCTTACCCCACAGGGCCGTTATTTTCAACGTATCGAGCTGCCTTTACGACTATTCCCAAGGCCGCGGAGAAGCTTGGCCAAGTTGTCACGGGTGACTTTACCATTCATGACGCTGAAGGCGTGTACAGCCATCACTACGATCACAAAACAGTCCGTGAATACCCCGGCAACTTCAACGAGAGGCTTTTCAAACAGGCGAGCCGAGGCGAAGATTACTTTATAAATAAGACCTTCCATCCAGCCAATCAGATCCCGTAGCTAAGCACACCCTCCCTCCATCAAGCCAATCAGCTCCCGTAGCTAACATCTCCCTCCCTCCATCCAGCCAATCAGCTCCCGTAGCTAACATCTCCCTCCCTCCATCCAGCCAATCAGCTCCCGTAGCGATCTTCACTACAAAAGGTGCAACTAGCTCTAGATTCAGCCCTATGCAATGTCAACTCTGTGCTCCCTAAAACGGCATATCGCAAACCGAGGTGATGTGGTAAATCTCGACCCTATACAGGGTAAGAAAAAGGAGGAGGGTGACCATCTCAAGAAATCAAAATCGCGTGGCTGATCCCCGAGGCCAGGCGAGCCTCAGAACCTTAGACACACACACACGCGCACACACACACACACACACACACACACATACACACACACACACACACAGGATAATGAGGCAGGGGACTAATGGACTAACGCTCTGCCGTGACAGGATAGGGAGGCTTCCCTCCAATAAGGAACAACAAGAGGAGAGGAAGGCCTCCCAGTGGGAGTTGAAGCAACTCCCGGGGCCGCTGCCGAAGCTGATGTCGGTCTGCTCCTGCTGCGACAGGAAAAGTTCTCGCGTGTTATTCGCCTAGCTCACGCAGCACGCACGCACTCACCCCGCAACGCAAGCCAGCACGAACTCACTCCCCAACGCACGTTCGCTCGCACTCACCCTCCAACGCACGCACGCACGCACGCACGCACATACGCAAGCACACACGCACGAACGATCGGACAAGCACGCACTCACCCCCACCCACGCTCGCACGCACGAACGCAAGAACACACGCAAGAACGAACGGACGAACACACGCTCGCACACCCATCCCCAACGCACGCTCGAACACGAATACACACACACGCACGAAGGAACGGATGAACACACGCTCGCACGCACGAATACGAGTACACACGCACGAAGGAACGGACGAACACACGCTCGCACGCACCCATCCCCAGCGCACGCTCGCACGCACCCATCCCCAGCGCACGCTCGCACGCACGAACACGAGTACACACACGCACGAAAGAACAGATGAACACCCGCTCGCACGCACGACTCAGAGTACACACGCACGAAGGAACGGACGAACACACGCTCGCACGCACGAACACGAGCATAAACACGCACGAAGGAACGGACGAACACACGCTCGCACTCACGAACACGAGTATACATACGCACGAAGGAACGGACGAACACACGCTCGCAGGCACTGACCGCCCAACGCACGCAGCACACAAGCACTCACACACGCAAGCACGCACACAATCACGTATCCACGCATGCACACGCACGCAAGCACACACACTCACGTACAGACGCACGCACCCACGCAAGCATGCAGGCAGGCACGCACACACTCACACAAGCAAACGCAGCCACGCACGAAAAACGCACGAACTCACGCAAGTACGTAAGCACGCACGCACGCACGCAAGCACGCACGAAGGCACGGACACTCTGATGACGACCCAGGCAACAAGGCACCCTGACACTCCCTGGACACTCTCTGAACAATGGATGGACACTCTGATGACGACCCACGCATCTAGCATTAAGGCCTTAGGTGTTGTGTGTTGGGTAGGGTTGCTGACTCCTCTGGGGTGAGGGAGACTCATCCTGAGCAGCATACAGCACCAAGAAGAGGCAATATAGCTAGCCAACACAACACCAGGAAACGGAAAATAATGATAAAGGACACCGACGAATGGATATTACTGAAAAGGAACACGAGAATAAAGAAGTGATAGAAACACAACATCATGAAAGTGAAACAACTCATTGTGACAAGCATTAAGGCCTTTGGTGTTGTGTGTTGGGTAGGGTTGCTGACTCCTCTGGGGTGAGGGAGACTCATCCTGAGCAGCATACAGCACCAAGATAAGGCGATACAGCTAGCCTGCACAACATCAGGAAACGTAAAATAAATAAAAATATCATCGAAGAATGGATATTACTGAAAAAGGAACACGATAATAAAGAACTTGTAGAAAAACATCACGAAAGTGAGAGCCAATCATTGGGGCAAGCATTAAGGCCTTTGGTGTTGTGTGTTGGGTAGGGTTGCTGACTCCTCTGGGGTGAGGGAGACACATCATGAGCAGCATACAGCACCAAGAAGAGGCAATATAGCTAGCCAACACAACACCAGGAAACGAAAAATAATGATAAAGAACACCGAAGAATGGATATTACTGAAAAGGAACACGAGAATAAAGAAGTGATAGAAACACAACATCATGAAAGTGAAACAACTCATTGTGACAAGCATTAAGGCCTTTGGTGTTGTGTGTTGGGTAGGGTTGCTGACTCCTCTGGGGTGAGGGAGACTCATCCTGAGCAGCATACAGCACCAAGATAAGGCGATACAGCTAGCCTGCACAACACCAGGGAACGAAAAAAAAAATAATAATAACACCGAAGAATGGATATAACAAAAAAAAAAAAAAAAAAAAATCACGAGAAAAATAAAGTGATAGAAACACAACATTAAGAAAAGGGAAAAATATCTAGCATTAAGGCCTTAGGTGTTGTGTGTTGGGTAGGGTTGCTGACTCCTCTGGAGAGAGGGAGACTCATCCTGAGCAGCATACAGCACCAAGACAAGGCGATACAGCTAGCCTGCACAACGCCAGGAAACGGAAAATTAAATACCGAAGAAACGATATTACAGAAAAAGAATACGAAAATAAAAAGAAGTCATGGAAACACAACATGGACTGACACTGATGACGACCCACGCAACAAGGCCCCTGACACTCCCTGGACACTCTCTGAACAATGGACGGACACTCTGATGACGCCCCACGCAACAAGGCCCCTGACACTCCCTGGACACTCTCTGAACAATGGACGGACACGTTGATGACGACCCACGCAACAAGGCCCCTGACACTCCCTGGACACTCTCTGAACAATGGACGGACACGTTGATGACGACCCACGCAACAAGGCCCCTGACACTCCCTGGACACTCTCTGAACAATGGACGGACACTCTGATGACGACCCACGCAACAAGGCCCCTGACACTCCCTGGACACTCTCTGAACAATGGACGGACACGTTGATGACGACCCACGCAACAAGGCCCCTGACACTCCCTGGACACTCTGAACACTGCCCTGACCATTTGCAACAAAAAATCTCCTCACGACAAAAAAGGACAAAATCCCCCCCGACAAAAAAAAAAAAAGTTAACTTTCCAAAATATAACGAAATAGTTAAATCACCAACAAGACATCAAAATAAAGAAGCCATAAAAAGAAAAAGAAAAAAACAACAAAGAAATCAACTCAAGCAGTAGTCGAAAAAACAAATCTAAAAAGGTCAACTCCTGATCAGTCAAAAATTAGAAAACTAAAAACATATAATGACAAAATGTAACGAAAAGGTTGAACTCAAAACCAAGAAAGAAAAGTAAAAAAAAAAAATTAATAAATATTTAACCAAAAATCAAATCAACAACAAAAAAAAACGAAACTGAGGAGAACTAAAACTAAGAGAAGAAAGAAAACCGGCAGCGGCTTGATTATCTTTGGCTTCACCCTGGCTTAGATGGACAGACGAAGGAGCACAGAAAGAAAGGAATAAAGGGACGAACTGAAGTGTAAGAGAAAGAAGAAAGAAAAGAATATTATTATAAAGAAGAAAATTATAGGAGAAAGGGAAGAATGGAGGGAAGGATGGAAAAAATGAAGAAAGAAAGGAAGAAAAATATAAAGAATAGGAGAAAGAGAGGAAGTAAACAAAGAAGGCAACAAAGCATATGTAGATTCAGAAAAAAAATATACAGATGGACGGAATGAGATGAAAGGAAGAAAGAAAGGAAGAAAAATAGTTGCCTGGGTGGGATGCTTACGCTGGCTTAGTGTTCAGGGTGAAATGCTGACCCTGGCTTAGTGTTCAGGGTGGGATGCTGACCCTGGCTTAGTGTTCAGGGTGGGATGCTGACCCTGGCTAAGTGTTCAGGGTGGGATGCTGACCCTGGCTCAGTATTCAGGGTGGGATGCTGACCCTGGCTCAGTGTTCAAGGTGGGATGCTGACCCTGGCTAAGTGTTCAGGGTGGGATGCTGACCCTGGCTAAGTGTTCAGGGTGGGATGCTGACCCTGGCTAAGGGTTCAGGGTGGGATGCTGACCCTGGCTCAGTGTTCAGGGTGGGATGCTGACCCTGGCTTAGTGTTCAGGGTGGGATGCAGACCATGGCTAAGTGTTCAGGGTGGGATGCTGACCCTGGCTAAGTGTTCAGGGTGGGATGCTGACTCTGGCTCAGTGTTCAGGGTGGGATGCTGACCCTGGCTTAGAGTTCAGGGTGGGATGCTGACCCTGGCTTAGTGTTCAGGGTGGGATGCTGACCCTGGCTTAGTGTTCAGGGTGGGATGCTGACCCTGGCTTAGTGTTCAGGGTGGGATGCTGACCCTGGCTAAGTTTTCAGGGTGGGATGCTGACCCTGGCTCAGTGTTCAGGGTGGGATGCTGACCCTGGCTCAGTGTTCAGGGTGGGATGCTGACCCTGGCTAAGTGTTCAGGGTGGGATGCTGACCCTGGCTAAGTGTTCAGGGTGGGATGCTGACCCTGGCTAAGTGTTCAGGGTGGGATGCTGACCCTGGCTCTGTGTTCAGGGTGAGATGCTGACCCTGGCTTAGTGTTCAGGGTGGGATGCAGACCATGGCTAAGTGTTCAGGGTGGGATGCTGACCCTGGCTAAGTGTTCAGGGTGGGATGCTGACCCTGGCTAAGTGTTCAGGGTGGGATGCTGACCCTGGCTTAGTGTTCAGGGTGGGATGCTGACCCTGGCTCAGTGTTCAGGGTGGGATGCAGACCATGGCTTAGTGTTCAGGGTGGGATGCTGACCCTGGCTCAGTGTTCAGGGTGGGATGCTGACCCTGGCTCAGTGTTCAGGGTGGGATGCTGACCCTGGCTTAGTGTTCAGGGTGGGATGCAGACCATGGCTAAGTGTTCAGGGTGGGATGCTGACCCTGGCTCAGTGTTCAGGGTGGGATGCTGACCCTGGCTTAGTGTTCAGGGTGGGATGCTGACCCTAGCTCAGTGTTCAGGGTGGGATGCTGACCCTGGCTCAGTGTTCAGGGTGGGATGCTGACCCTGGCTTAGTGTTCAGGGTGGGATGCTGACCCTGGCTAAGTGTTCAGGGTGGGATGCTGACCCTGGCTCAGTGTTCAGGGTGGGATGCTGACCCTGGCTTAGTGTTCAGGGTGGGATGCTGACCCTGGCTAAGTGTTCAGGGTGGGATGCTGACCCTGGCTCAGTGCTCAGGGTGGGATGCTGACCCTGGCTCAGTGTTCAGGGTGGGATGCTGACCCTGGCTAAGTGTTCAGGGTGGGATGCTGACCCTGGCTTAGTGTTCAGGGTTTGATGCTGACCCTGGCTAAGTGTTCAGGGTGGGATGCTGACTATGGCTAAGTGTTCAGGGTGGGATGTTGACCCTGACTTAGAGTTCAGGGTGGGATGCTGACCTTGGCTCATTGTTCAGGGTGGGATGCTGACCCTGGCTTAGAGTTCAGGGTGGGATGCTGACCCTGGCTTAGTGTTCAGAATGGGATGCTGACCCTGGCTAAGTGTTCAGAATGGGATGCTGACCATGGCTAAGTGTTCAGAATGGGATGCTGACCCTGGCTAAGTGTTCAGGGTGGGATGCTGACCTTGGCTCATTGTTCAGGGTGGGATGCTGACCCTGGCTTAGAGTTCAGGGTGGGATGCTGACCCTGGCTTAGTGTTCAGGGTGGGATGCTGACCCTGGCTTAGTGTTCAGGGTGGGATGCTGACCCTGGCTTAGTGTTCAGGGTGGGATGCTGACCCTGACTTAGTGTTCAGGGTGGGATGCTGACCCCGGCTTAGTGTTCAGGGTGGGATGCTGACCCTGGCTCAGTGTTCAGGGGGGGATGCTGACCCTGGCTTAGTGTTCAGGGTGGGATGCTGACCCTGGCTCAGTGTTCAGGGTGGGATGCTGACCCTGGCTCAGTGTTCAGGGTGGGATGCTGACCCTGGCTTAGTGTTCAGGGTGGGATGCTGACCCTGGCTTAGTGTTCAGGGTGGGATGCTGACCCTGGCTTAGTGTTCAGGGTGGGATGCTGACCCTGGCTTAGTGTTCAGGGTGGGATGCTGACCCTGGCTTAGTGTTCAGGGTGGGATGCTGACCCTGGCTTAGTGTTCAGGGTGGGATGCTGACGACAGTAGGAGCCTGTGGCGGGGGTGACGTTCGAGGGACAGTAGGATGCGGTGTCGGGGGTGGCGTGCGAATAACAGAATGAGGCGGTGGCGGGAGTGGCAGGCGAAGGACAATAGGAGGCGGTGGCGGGGTTGGCGTGCGAGGGACATGACGAGGCGGTGGCGGGGGTGCCGTGCGAGGGACAGGAGCAGGCGGTGGCGGGGGAGTCGTACGAAGAACAGGATGAGGGGGTGGCGGGGTTAGCGTGCGAGGGACATGATGAGGCGGTGGCGGGGGTGGAGTGCGAGGGACAGGAGGAGGAGGTGGCGTGGGTGACTTGCGACGGAAAGGAGGAGGCGGTGGCGAAGATGGCCTGCGACGGATAGGAGAAGGCGGTGGCTTAGGTGGCATGTGAGGGACAGGAGGAGGCTTTGGCGGGGGTGGCGTGCGGGAGACAGGAGGAGGCGGTGTCAAGGATGTCGTGGGAGAGAGAGGAGGAGGCGGTGGCCGGGGCAGCGTGCTAGAGACAGGAGGAGGCGGCCGCGCGGGTGGCGAGCGAATGACTGGAAGAGGCGGTGGCGGGGGTGGCATGCGAGGGACAGGAGGAGGCGGCGGCGAGGTTGGCGTGAGAGGGACAGGAGGAAGCGTTGGCGGTGGTGGCGTGCGAAGGACAGGAGAAGGCGGTGTCGAGGATGTCGTGGGAGGGATAGAAGAGGGCGGTGGCGGTTGTCGTTTGAAAGACTGGAGGAGTCGGTGGCGGGGTGGCATGTGAGGGACAGGAGGAGGCTTTGGCGGGGGTGGCGTGCGGGAGACAGGAGGAGGCGGTGTCAAGGATGTCGTGGGAGAGAGAGGAGGAGGCGGTGGCCGGGGCAGCGTGCTAGAGACAGGAGGAGGCGGCCGCGCGGGTGGCGAGCGAATGACTGGAAGAGGCGGTGGCGGGGGTGGCATGCGAGGGACAGGAGGAGGCGGCGGCGAGGTTGGCGTGAGAGGGACAGGAGGAAGCGTTGGCGGTGGTGGCGTGCGAAGGACAGGAGGAGGCGGTGTCGAGGATGTCGTGGGAGGGATAGGAGAAGGCGGTGGCGGGGGTGGCGTGCTAGAGACAGAAGGAGGCGGCGGCGCGGGAGGCGAGCAAATGAGGCGGCGGCGGGGTTGGCGTGAGAGGGACAGGAAGAAGCGTTGGCGGTGGTGGCGTGCGAAGGACAGGAGGAGGCGGTGGCGGGGATGGCGTGCGAGGAACAGAATGAGGCGGTGGCGGAGTTAGCGTGCGAAAACAGGAGGAGGCGGTTGCGGGGGTGATGCTCGAAAGACAGGAACAGGCGGTGGAGGGGGTGGCGTGCGAGGGTCAGGAGGAGGCGGTTGCAGGGATGGCGTGCGAGGGACAGGAGGAGGTGGTGGCGGGGGTGGCGTGCAAGGGACAGAAGGAGGCGGTGGCGGGGTGTGGCGTGCCTGTTAGAGGATGAGGCGGTGTCGGGGATGCCGTGCGTGGGAGAGGATGAGGCGGTGGCGGAGGTAGCATGGGGGGGACAGGAGGAGGAGGTGGCAGTGGTGGCGTGCGAGTGAAAGGAGGAGGCAGCGGCGGGAATGGCGTGCGAGGGAAAGGAGGAGGCGGTGGCGGGGATGACGTGCGAGAGAAAGGAGGAGGCGGTGGCGGGGATGGCGTGCGAGGGAAAGGAGGAGGCGGTGGCGGGAATGGCGTGCGAGGGAGAGGAGGAGGCGGTGGTGGGGATGACGTGCGAGGGAAAGGAGGAGGCGGTGGCGGGAATGGCGTGCGAGGGAAAGAAACAGGCGGTGGCGGGAATGGCGTGCGAGGGAAAGGAGGAGGCGGTGGCGGGCATGGCATGCTAGGGAAAGGAGGAGGCGGTGGCGGGAATTGCGTGCGAGGGAAAGGAGGAGGCGGTGGCGGGAATGGCATGCTAGGGAAAGGAGGAGGCGGTGGCGGGAATGGCGTGCGAGGGAAAGGAAGAGGCGGTGGCGGGAATTGCGTGCGAGGGAAAGGAGGAGGCGGTGGCGGGATTGGCGTGCGAGGGAAAGGATGAGGCGGTGGCGGGTATGGCGTGCGAGGGAAAGGAGGAGGCGGTGGCGGGAATGGCATGCTAGGGAAAGGAGGAGGCGGTGGCGGGAATGGCGTGCGAGGGAAAGGAGGAGGCGGTGGCGGGAATGGCGTGCGAGGGAAAGGAGGAGGCGGTGGCGGGGGTGGCGTGCGAGGGAAAGAAACAGGCGGTGGCGGGAATGGCGTGCGAGGGAAAGGAGGAGGCGGTGGCGGGAATGGCTTGCTAGGGAAAGGAGGAGGCGGTGGCGGTAATGGCGTGCGAGGGAAAGTAGGAGGCGGTGGGGTGCGTGCGAGGGAAAGGAGGAGGCGGTGGGGGTCGTGGCGTGCGAGGGAAAGGAGGAGGCGGTGGCGGGGATGGCGTGCGAGGGAAAGGAGGAGGCGGTGGCGGGGATGGCGTGCGAGGGAAAGGAGGAGGCGGTGGCGGGGATGGCGTGCGAGGGAAAGGAGGAGGCGGTGGCGGTAGTGGCGTGCGAGGGGAAGAAGGAGGCGGTGGCGGGGATGGCGTGCGAGGGAAAGGAGAAGGCGGTGGCGGGGATGGCGTGCGAGGGAAAGGAGGAGGCGGTGGCGGGGGTGTCGTGCGAGGGAAAGGAGGAGGCCGCGGCGGGGGTGACGTGCGATGGAAAGGAGGAGGCGGTGGCGGGGGTGTCGTGCGAGGGAAAGGAGGAGGCCGCGGCGGGGGTGACGTGCGATGGAAAGGAGGAGGCGGTGGCGGGGGTGTCGTGCGATGGAAAGGAGGAGGCGGCGGCGGGGGTGTCGTGCGATGGAAAGGAGGAGGCGGCGGCGGGGGTGACGTGCGATGGAAAGGAGGAGGCGGTGGCGGGGGTGTCGTGCGATGGAAAGGAGGAGGCGGTGGCGGGGGTGTCGTGCGAGGGAAAGGGGAGGCCGCGGCGGGGGTGTCGTGCGAGGGAAAGGAGGAGGCGGTGGCGGGGGTGTCGTGCGAGGGAAAGGAGGAGTCGGCGGCGGGGGTGTCGTGCGATGGAAAGGAGGAGGCTGCGGCGAAGGTGTCGTGCGATGGATTGGAGGAGGCGGTGGCAGGTTTGCCGTCCGAGAAACAGGAAGAAGCGGTGACGGGGGTGGCGTACGAAGGTAAGGAGGAGGCGGTGGCCGTGTCTGCGTGCGAGTGACAGGAGGAGGCGGTGGCGGGGGTGGCGTACGAATGACTGAAGGAGGCGGTGGCGCTGTCGGCGTGCGAGAGACAGGAGGAAGCGGCGGCGTTGGTGGCATGCAAAGGACAATAAGAGGCGGCGGCGGGTTTGGCGTGCGAGGGACAGGAGGAGGCGTTTGGTGGGGGTGGCGTGCGAGGAACCATATGAGGCGATTGCGTGGTTAGCGTGCGAGGGACACGAGGAGGCGAGCGCGTGGGTGGCGTTTGAAAAACAGGAGGAAGCGGAGGCGGGGGTGGAGTGCGACAAACAGGAGGATTTGGTGACAGGGGTGGCGTGCGAGGGACAGGAGGAGGCGGTTGCGGGGACGGCGTGCGAGAGACAGGAGGAGGCGGTGGCGTGGGTGGTGTGCGAGGGACAGTAGGAGGCGTTGTCCGGAGTAACGTGCGAGGGACATGATGAGACTGTGGCGGGGGTTGCGTGCGAGGGAAAGGAAGAGGCGGTGGCGGGGGTGGCGTGTGAGGGACAGGAGGAAACTGTGGCGGGGGTGGCGTGCGAGGGAAATGAAGAGGCGTTGGCGGTGGGTTGCGTGCGAGGGACAGGAGGAAGCGGTGGCGGGGGTTGCGTGCAAGGGACAGAAGGAGTCGGTGGCGGTGGTGGCGTGCGAGGGACAAGAAGAGGCGGTGGAGGGGGTGGCGTGCGAGGGACAGTAGACAGTAGGAGGCTGAGGCGGGTCTGGCGTGGGAGGGACAGGAAGAGGCGTTGGCGGGGGTGCCGTGCGAGGGACAGGAGGAAGCAGTGCCGGGGGTACCGTGCGAGGGACAGTAGGAGGCGGTGGCGGGGGTGGCATGAGAGGGACAGGAATAGGCGGTTGTAATGTTGGCGTGCGAGGGACAGGAAGAGGCATTGACGTGGGTGGCGTGGGATGGACAGGAGGAACCGGTGGCGGGGGTTGCGTGCGAGGGACAGTATGAGGCTGTAGCGGGGTTAACGTTCGAGGGACAGTAGGAGGCGGTGGCGTGGGTGGCGTGGGAGGGACAGGAGGAACCGGTGGCGGGGGTTGCGTGCGAGGGACAGTATGAGGCTGTAGCGGGGTTAACGTTCGAGGGACAGTAGGAGGCGGTGGCGGGGCTGGCGTGCGAATGACAGGAGGAGGTTTTGGCGGGGGTGACGTTCGAGGGACAGTAGGAGGCGGTGGAGGGGATGGCGTTCGATAGATAGGAGGAGGTGGTTTCCGGAGACCAATTCTGAGACGTTGGTGAATGCGTGACTTCGTCTGTAAATGTGAATGCGTGATTTCGTCTGTAATGAAGACCGATTCTGAGACGTTGGTGAATGCGTGACTTCGTCTGTAATGTAGACCAATTCTGAGACGTTGGTGAATGCGTGACTTCGTCTGTAACGTAGACCAATTCTGAGACGTTGGTGAATGCGTGACTTCGTCTGTAATGTGAATGCGTGACTTCGTCTGTAATGTAAACCAATTCTGAGACGTTGGTGAATGCGTGACTTCGTCTGTAATGTAGACCAATTCTGACGTTGGTGAATGCGTGACTTCGTTTGTAATATAGACCAATTCTGAGACGCTGGTGAATGCGTGACTTTGTCTGCCAACTCGTTTCAAAGCAACATAAAACTATACAATGAAGCAACTCGTTTCAAAGCAAACTTAAAACTATACGATGAAACAACTCGTTTCAAAGCAAACTTATAAACTATTGCATTGAAGTCAAGCAGCAAACTTAGTTAATCTGGAATTTTTGTTTTATGCAATGTCTAGTTATTGTAATAATTTTGTTGTAATATTGATTCCTTGATTTGTCAAGCCTTTTTAGTCGCCGCCCCATGCCCCGCCTCCTGCGTTGCCTCATGTCATGGCGTCGTCACGGTTACGTCACACTGAGAGAGAACAGACAAACAATGATAACTTTTTGGGGAATAGGTCGATGTACGTGACAAAGTCGCACATTCATCAGAGTCGTCAGACATTCTTACAAACTCGCATGTTTAGGGCATACTATTCTAAATATACTTGTAACGGTAGGAACACTCTAATCTGGTTCACCACAATAACAAATAACCGTCGATAAAAACCGTTGTGGACTATCATTCGATATGTCTCGTGAAGAAATCACACAACGGTTGCAAGAACATCAACGTTGCCGCCTCAGCAGACAAATCAGACAAGAATTCGTCGGGCCAGTATCTGACGGAGTGTTTTACGACAGGATACGGAATCTATCCATTTTCAATCAGTCTATTTCAACAATACAAAGAAAACCTAAAACTCTTACTGAAGTACAAAACGACCATATCCGAACTCCAGAAGAAAACGTTAAGGTAGGCTGCTGCGTTTGGCGTCAGGGTGTCATTCGCATCTGACATTTCGTAATCTCCGTTACCGTCCCCTCTGTTTGTTCTCAAAAACATTAACCAATTCTGACTGGAAATTTTGTATTTGGCCAACAAGTGTTTCTTAACCCATAAGCGTCGAGCTAGAGGACTATTGTCGTCCTCGCACCGCGCGGGAGGTGCTGATACATAATAATTTATATTGTTTTTTCATCGCCAATCCTTCCTCTCCACGATTAAATAAATTTGAAGTGTCTACGTCGCAGCACGGCATAGATATGATGTTGGGAAGAGGTGCTATTTTTGGCCAAGCCGTGCGCGTCGGATGGCGGGAACTCCCGCCACCCGACGTTTTCCGCCCTAGCGGGAATTCCCGTCACCCGATGCACACGGGTTAATTCTGTTGTTGTTGTTAAGATGAGGATTAATGGCGTTGAGAAGTTGTTTAATTTTTAAATTGTTATATTTTATTTTCAGGTTGTAATATCGACTCAACCTATCTTTTTCTACCAAAGAATCGTAAAAGTCTGAATATCGGTTTTGTTAGATTCCAGCACGGATTTGACGAGAGATGCTTGAAACAGCGACGGGTGTTGCCCGGAAGACGCTCGACTCTCGGTGCCGCTGCCGCTTTCGTTGACGGTGGCGGCGGTGTTATCGTTGTGTACATACAGACCGTCGATTAACACGAGGTGGGAAGACAGGCGGAAAACGACGCGCTTTCTCTTCACGTTCATGACATTTCGTGGGCAGTACACGATGTCCATAAACTTAGTGTGCGCGTAGTACTATTATAAATTCAATTTTACTTTTTCAGGAGTTACTATTATAAATTCAATTTTGTTTTTTTCATGCGTCTCAGAATCGGTCGATATATAAGACAAAGTCAACCATTCGTGTGCTTTTCAGGGGGTACTATTATAAATTCATTTGAACTCTTGCCTATGAATATATGAAGAAAAGATGTAGAATAGAGTTAAGATGTAGTAGATGCTTACATTCACTAACAAGCTACGAAGCAGCACACATGCAGCAGCAGCAGCGAGCTACTATCCTTACATGCACTGTCCTTCGGCAACGAGTGTTTTGGGAACAAAAACAATTTCTTGATGTGTCTCGGAAAAGGTAAAGCTTTCCCTATAGCCACACCTGAGACGTTGGTCAATGCGTGACTTTGTCTGCAATGGGTGAATGCGTGACTTTGTCTGCAATGTAGACCAATTCTGAGACGTTGGTGAATGCGTGACTTTGTCTGCAATGTAGACCAATTCTGAGACGTTGGTGAATGCGTGACTTTGTCTGCAATGTAGACCAATTCTGAGATGTTGGTGAATGCGTGACTTTGTCTGCAATGTAGACCAATTCTGAGACGTTGGTGAATGCGTGACTTTGTCTGTAATGTAGACCAATTCTGAGACGTTGGTGAATGCGTGACTTCGTCTGTAAATGTGAATGCGTGACTTCGTCTGTAATGTAGACCGATTCTGAGACGTTGGTGAATGCGTGACTTTGTCTGTAATGTAGACCAATTCTGAGACGTTGGTGAATGCGTGACTTCGTCTGTAATGTAGACCAATTCTGAGACGTTGGTGAATGCGTGACTTCGTCTGTAATGTGAATGCGTGACTTCGTCTGTAATGTGAATGCGTGACTTCGCCTGTAATGTAAACCAATTCTGAGAAGTTGGTGAATGCGTGACTTCGTCTGCAATGTAGACTCCTGACAAGATAAGAAGAAGCATTGCAATGATTATGTGTAATAAATAAAAATAAGAATTTACAGATTGTTTTAGTTTATTCTTTTGTCGTGTCATGGTGGCACCTTAGGTCTTCTTCGGCTGGTGGTGAACGTCTGGCGAATGAACAGAATGTGTTTCAGAAGCAGGACGTCGAGAACAAAAGGCAGAATCATGTAATGGTGAAGGAGATCGACGCACCGCCAGCGTTGGTGACGATGGGACAAGTTGATCAAAGCCACCTCCCGCACCAATGTACGCTTTTGGCCAAGATATCAACCGATTATGAGCTATACCCGTTACATGTGAGACTTTGTCGAATAACGCTACCGATTCTGAACTCAAAATCAGACGACCTGTACGACAAGGTCTCACATTCACCCCAACAGACTCTGACCAACAGATTCTGAACTCAATGTTTGAAGGGTTTACTATTGTAAACTCAATTATTATTTTTCATCTGATCTCAAAATCAGACGACCTGTACGACAAGGTCTCACATTCACCCCAACAGATTCTGACCAACAGATTCTGAACTCAAAGTTTGAAGGGGTTACTATTGTAAACTCAATTATTATTTTTCAGGGGGTACTATCATAAACTCAATGTATGGGGTTACTATTATAAATTCAATGGTGAGTTGGGATAATATCATAAAATCAATTTTTGATTGTTCACTGCAGATTCTGACCAACAGATTCTGAACTCATGTTTAAAGGGGTTACTATTGTAAACTCAATTGTGATTTTTCAGGGGGTACTATCCCGTTACATGTGAGACTTTGTCGAATAACGCTACCGATTCTGAACTTTACTATTGTTTGAAGGGGTTACTATTGTAAGGTCAATTGTAAGTTTTCAGGGGGTACTATTATATATTCGATTCGAGGGAGTACTATTATAAATTAGATTCGAGGGGGAGCTATTATAAACTCGATTCGAGGGGGTCCTATTATAATTCGATTCGAGGGGGTACTATTATAATTCGATTCGAGGGGATACTATTATAACTCCATTCGAGGGGATACTATTATAATTCGAGTCGAGGGGATACTATTATAAATTCAATTCGCGGGGATACTATTATAAATTCAATTCGAGGGGATACTATTATAAATTCAATTAGAGGGGATACTATTATAAATTCAATTCGAGGGATACTGTTATAAATTCAATTCGAGGGGATACTATTATAAATTAAATTTGTGGATATTATTGTAATGTACAGACCCCGTCCAATATTGGACCCCACACTTTAGCGAGGCGAGAAAACGCTTATGAACATACGAACATTCGACTGCGATTAATCAAGTTAAAGAGTTTTACGAAGCCGAGTTCAATAATCAACAGCTGGAATTTAAAAAAAAAATGCAAGAATTCAATGATTTGGTCAACCGAATATTAACAGAGAAAAATAACGAGACATCCATGATTTTCAACGAAGCGGTAGAAAAACTAAATGAAATAAAAAAGAATGCGGATGAGTGTGCACAGCAACAGATTAGAGCCAATAAATTGGCCGCTGAGCTACACGGAGATTTAAGCATATTCACGCATGTGTTAATGAATTAGTACAATGCAAAACTGAATTATTACAATGCAAAAATACATTATCAGATCAAACTAAACTATTAGACGCGTTAAAAGTTCTGATGGAGCACCTGACCCCTGCTAGTGAATGTGTGACTTTGTTTTGACGGTCAACTGAATTCATGGATTCAGAATAGAGTTAAGATTTGATTTGAGATGATAAATTGTAACAGGAAGGCGAATTGCACATCTGAGCACTTGACTGCTTGACGCATGTGTTGTGTACAGACCCCCGTGCATATCCGGACCCCACTCTGTCTCCTTTGCTTCTCCCTCAGAGAGACTTACAAATTTTAGGTTACCGCTCAGGAGACTCTTATGAAAGCCGATCGATGCCTTCCATGCCTTCATAAACTCTCGCTGTACTTTTTTTAATTATTTTCAAACACTTCAAAATAAAATCACTTGTTTCGGTACCAATAATTTATTTACTCCAAACCCCACTTTTTAGAGCACTGTAAAATTACAGAGTTAAGGTACATCAAATTAGAATATGTAGTGGTCATCACGTATACAAACCTTGTTTTGTCAGACTCTGTCAAGCAGGGTGAATGTGGGAGTCGTCAAAAAATTATGTGTGTATTTCAAAATCTGAAGAATATGTTGTAGTTGCATTGTTGGGTGTCTCATCAAACGGTCTTCCGAAGCATGCCGCCAAGAATCTGTAGCTGTAAGAGGACTCACCAAACATCAACAGCAAAAGCACTCGCAGGGAGTGCACACTATGTAATGTACATTTGTTAAATAATGTAATGTACGTTTGTTAAAAATAAAACAATGTAAATTTTGTTTTGTTTTTTTAATGTAAATATTACATAAATATACGTCCTCATAGAAGACAAATATTAAGATCTTTGCAGATCGCTAAACTACAAATCTTATCCTATTGAGTATTTGTGATTAAGATAACGCCCATGTTTTGGCATGTGTCGATAACGACGCCGATTGATATCTTACGTCACAGCTTTTCGCGCGTTACTTCGTGTGTGTCAATTACACCCCTGTGATTTGGCATGTATTGCTAGGAGACCACGTCACGGTTGCAAGATGATTGTCATAGCTCTTATATGTAGAAATGGTCTTGTCATCGCTCTAGATAATAAGGGTAGGTAAAGTATAGACACTAACTTTCAAGAAGGCAGTATTCCACTAGATTTGTAAGCAAATGATAAATTATAAAAATGATAACTAGCTGCAATTTAGAAACAACTCGTTTCCAAACCTTATAACTAACTTAAAAATCTATAGCCAGGAGAAACAACGGTTTCAAAGCAAACTTAAAAACTATGCAATGAAACAACTCGTTTCAAAGCAACTTAAAACTATACAATGAAACAACTCGTTTCAAAGCAATGTAGACTCCTGACAAGATAAGAAGAAGCATTGCAATGATTATGTGTAATAAATAAAAATGAGAATTTACAGATTGTTTTAGTTTATTCTTCTGTCGTGTCATGGTGGCATCTTAGGTCTTCTTCGGCTGGTGGTGAACGTCTGGCTTTGAACGACAGAGTGAATCGGAGACTTTGTTCTACACGTCGACAGATTCCTAAACCGTCCGTCATGAACAAGTAAACATTGGATGGACTCTCCTGACAAGATTGATTTTGTAAGAAAAAGAAGAAGCATTGCAATGATTATGTGTAATAAATAAAAATAGGAATTTACAGAATGTTTTAGCTTACTCACATCATGTAGTGTCATGGTGGCATCTTAGGTCTTCGGCTGGTGGCGAACGTCTGACTTTGTACAACGGAGTGAATCGGAGACTTTGTTTTACACGTCGACAGATTCCGTCATGAGATTTGTTCTACAGAGTCTGAGACTTTGTTCCACTGATGTCTGTCATTTGATTGTCTAACTTAGTATGACGGAGAGTGAATGTGAGACTTTGTTCTACATGTTTACAGATTCCTAAACCGTGTGAATGTGCCGTCATGTGGCATATTAAGCCTTCGGCGAACGTCTGACTCTGTATGACGGAGTGAATGTGAGACTTTGTTCAACATGTCGACAGATTGTGGCATCTTAGGCCTTCGGCCTAAGATGCCACATTTTTGGATCGTAAGATTATCGAACAACGCCACAATGATATCTTTCAAATCGTTATTCAGAACCGATTCGTGACTGTCGTTCAATTTAGTTTCATTTTCTTGGTTGAGTGTGTATAGATTTGTTTTACGACGTCGTTCGATGATCCTGTTGACGCACTCTATCGTTTTAACGACAACGGGATGATCGTTTCGACGGATGCAATTGTTCGTGTCCGATGTTCTGTCGTTGACGAATGCTTTGAGATCGATTCTAGCAGAGTAAATCATCCACGTGATAACCAGACGCGTCACACAGTCTCGCGTCTGAGCGGGAAAGTAAAGTTCACACTTGATGAAAGTTATTTTTTTAAGTCTTATGTTGAATCGGATCCTATCGTTCACTTCAACGTGTTTGTTAAACGCTCGTAACTTAATGTAGTCGGATTGAAAATTTGAAAACGTCAGTTCGGTAATCGAGGGGGAAGGGATAATTAATGTTTTGTCGGCAACGTACTCGGTCTAGACTTTGGTGGTGAGTTAAGATAAGGTGAGTTAAGAAGTCTAGTACAATCAACACTATTCAGAATCTGTTCAATCTGTGCGAACAGATTCGTGGTGTCTGTCAGTGTCAGATAAGATTCTGAGTTGCAGATGTTGCTAGTTGTGTGAATGCGAGACTTTATGTCAGCAGTAAACTGATTCTGAATACTATACGAGTGTTGCATGCTTATTCCCTCAGACTTTTCTGACTTGTCACTTTGTCTCAGAGAATGCTGCAGATGCTGTGTGAATATGAGACTTTGTGTCAGTGGTAAACGTATTCTAAATACTATACGTGTTGTTGCATGACTTAAACCCTCAAGAGTTGGTGGTGAATGCGAGACTTTGTGTCAGCTGTAGACGGATTCTGAATACTATTGTGTGACCTGCGTGATTCTGAATACAAATCTTACTTTGTCTCAGAGTTGGATCAAATGGGGAGAGGCAGAGAAACGAACGAACGTACGTTCGTTTTTCCGGTAACGAGATGTCATGACACCGCTACCGCGTGGCGTGGCGTGGCACATGGGCGCGGAAATCACGTGTGAGGACTCTTACGAATCTGACTCTAAAAATATTCTCGCCTCATCTTACACAAAACCGAACGAATCTGACTCTAAAAATATTCTCGCCTCATCTTACACAAAACCGAACATACAATACTACCGTATCGGAACACACGCGCGCGTGTATTGGAAGCCAGAACACACACATCTCTGTATATACATCACCGCGTGTATTGGATGCCAGAACACACACATCTCTGTATATACATCACCGCGTGTATTGGAAGTCAGAACACACACATCTCTGTATATACATCACCGCGTGTATTGGAAGCAAGAACACACACATCTCTGTATATACATCACCGCGTGTATTGGAAGCCAGAACACACACATCTCTGTATATACACCACCGCGTGTATTGGAAGCCAGAACACACACACATCTCAATTCAGTTTAGTATAATCCAGAAAGTACATTGGCTATATGGTATGATCATATTTTTACAAGTCTAATATGTGTGTGTATGTGTGTAACGCGCGTACGGAGAGTGGGGTCCGAAATTGGATGGGGGTCGTGACATATGGCAGGTACCCGGTTGTGCATTTCTGTTCCTGTAGGACTCAGAGGGAGGCAGTTAACGAGCCTGAGAGAGTGGGGTCCAAATTTGCACGGGGTCGTGACATATAGCAGCAGGTACTCGGTTGTGTATTCATGTTCATGTAGGGAAGGAGTTGACGAGCCTGAGAGAGTGGGGTCCAAATTTGCACGGGGGTCATGACATATAGCAGGTACTCGGTTGCGCATTTCTATTCATGTAGACTCAGAGGGAGGGCCTGGGAACGGGGTCCAAATTGTCACAGGGGTAGTGGCAAGTACTCTTGGTTGTGTATTTCTGTTCATGTAGAATTCGGAAGTTATACTCAGTTGTGTGTTTCTGTTCAAGGAAGGAGTTGACGCGTCTGGGAGAGTGGGGTCCAAATTTGCACGGGGGTCGTGACATACAGCAGGTGTTCAGTTGTGTGTTTCTGTTCACGTAGGACTCGGGAGAGTGGGGTCCAAATTTGCACGGGGGTCGTGACATATAGCAGGTACTCAGTTGTGTGTTTCTGTTCATGTAGGACTCAACGTGAAGGAGTTGACGAGCCTGAGAGAGAGGGGTCCAAATTTACACGGGGGTCGTGACATACAGCAGGTACTCATTTTTGTGTTTCTGTTCAAGTAGGACTCAGCGTGAAGGAGTTGAGGAGTATTTGCACGGGGGTCGTGACATAGGAGTCTGGGAGAGTGGGGTCCAAATTTGCACGGGGGTCGTGACATATATCAGGGGGTTCAAATTTGCACGGGGGTCGTGACATATATCAGACGAGCATGGGAGAGTGGGGTCCAAATTTGCATGGGGGTCGGTCCAGCATTAAACGGGTCACAAAGACATGTCTAAAACGTACACTTGAAAAACGATTTAAGTATAATGTACGACATACACTCTTCTCAGAACATGACGCACTTACTAATTCAGAGCGGTACACTGTGCACGTTCGTTCGGTATTCACATGTTGCTACTCATCACACACGATCACATAATTGACGGGATGTTCACTAGGTCCAGTGACGGACGGAATTCTTCACACTTCGTGCACTAAAGGTTTGAACAGATTATTGAATTTATATTTACAGACCTTATTGAAGTTCAATCGCAGGCCAGACGCCAGGAGGCGTGAGTTGAGTTGTGTGTTCACATGTGAGCGACGTCTTACTTACTAAAGAGACTTCTCTTCTTGCTTGTTGACATTTGCATCTGCGTGATGTACTTTGATCCATGTCTGTCATTTTAGATCGTTTTTAATTGTCATGTCGGTAAACGAACCCGTGCATATGAAAGACCACACATGCAATTAAATAATTCAACCACACATGCAATCACATAATTCACGAGAAACTGCTCTTGACTCGTCATACGAAGCCGTACACGAAAACGAGAGCAATCTCTCAATTACAAAAGTAAACCCATATGGTAAAAATAATACACTGATATATTTTGGTTCATCTTTAATACACCAAGACATTTAAATTAACAAAACATCTCTAAATGTACGTAACAACGGCACAATGATATCTTCCAAATCGTTATTCAGAACCGATTCGTGACTGTCGTTCAATTTAGTTTCATTTTCTCGGTTGAGTGTGTATAGATTTGTTTTACGACGTCGTTCGATGATCCTGTTGACGCACTCTATCGTTTTAACGACAACGGGATGATCGTTTCGAAGGATGCAATTGTTCGTGTCCGATGTTCTGTCGTTGACGAATGCTTTGAGATCGATTCTAGCAGAGAAAATCATCCACGTGATAACCAGACGCGTCACACAGTCTCGCGTCTGAGCGGGAAAGTAAAGTTCACACTTGATGAAAGTTAAATTTTTTATGCTTATGTTGAATCGGATCCTATCGTTCACTTCAACGTGTTTGTTAAACGCTCGTAACTTGATGTAGTCGGATTGAAAATTTGAAAACGTCTGTTCGGTAATCGAGGGGGAAGGGAGAATAATTATTAATGTTTTGTCGGCGGTGTCTGAAGTAGGAACGTCGCGGCGTTTTAAATGTTTACGGTTCGAGGAACGCTTCATTCCTGTCGTCATGAGGATGCTCATTAATTCTTCGGTGCTCAAAACATTGAAGTCGGTTTCGCCATCTGCTAGGGTGTTCGTCTCTATCACCGGTAGCGAAGATGTCGTGGTGGTGGTGGCTACCTTCGATTTCTTCTTGGTGGGATTCCTGTTCGTGCCTGCTGCAGCGCCGCTGCTGTTGTTAACGTCCAATCCGTCCTGCTCTGCGTCGATCAACACCTGGACATCAAAGTGGATTTGAATTGGAATTTTAACTGTCAGATCAAGATCGTAAGGTTACTTAATATTTGCTGGACGTGACAGATTTCCAATTGATGGTTAAGTCTAAAATATTGCTCGTTTTCACGAGGTATATTGCATGTACCTCGTGAAAACGAGCAATATTTTAGACTTAACTATCAATTGGAAATCTGTCACGTCCAGCAAATATTAAGTATAGATAGACAATTCGAGTTAATTTTGAAAAATAATTTAATTCCAATGTACGTTAATTAGATTTAAAATAGCAATGTCAGAACGAAGGAGATGTTTTATTTTAAATTAGTTAATTAATATGAACTGAAGGTCCTGAATTTTAGTTAATCTGAACTGAAGGTCCTCTGAATCAATCTGAACTGAAGGTACTGAATTTGAATGTGTCACACACTACAGAGTTCAGAATCGTATCTTAACTATATTCTGTTCTATCTGAATCTGTTCGCAG
The DNA here is from genome assembly GCF_024679095.1 of Eriocheir sinensis. Lineage (NCBI taxonomy): Eukaryota > Metazoa > Arthropoda > Malacostraca > Decapoda > Varunidae > Eriocheir > Eriocheir sinensis. The sequence continues at coordinate 59,313 of NW_026110661.1, forward strand.
CAATTCTCTAGTTGTGTGTGACTTTTGCATGGGTCTCTCTTCGCGCATACAAATTTTGGAGTTGTTCGTATTCATTTTACATAAGATCGATCTTGTTTTTATTTTCAGATAATTCTGCGTTCAGTCGGTCTTTCTCTTGGATTATCTTTCGTATATTTGCATTAACTTCTAAGAATTTCTTATCTACATCTTTGTATATCGTCATTATTTGTTGTACTTTGGCAGATGACTTTTCAATTTCTTTCCTTAACTCAGATTTTTCTTCTTCGTGTTTAGTTTGTTGATTTTGTAAGTCATCCATGTGTTTCTTTGTAGAATCGTCTAACTCTTGACTATATATACTTATTTCATTAATTTTAGCGTCTTGAGAGGTGTAAGCAATGCAACCAAGTGAGAAGATAATATTCATTTCGGGTTATGTACATGAATCTCGGGTTATGTACATATAGTAGAATTTCAGTTGACTGTTGAAACAAAGTCACACATTTACTTAGAGTTAAGATGTAGTAGATGTGGAGATGTAGTAGACTGTGAGGTGTAAGAAGACGATGTCGTGACATGTCGACAACTATCAAGACGAATTGCTAGAGTTCAGATGTTATGGGTGTAACAAGACGAATTGCACATCAGAGTACCTGACTGCTGCTAGTGAATGTGTGACTTTGTTTTGACGGTGAACTGAGCTCATGGATTCAGAATAGAGTTAAGATTTGATTTGAGATGATAAATTGTAACAGGAAGGCAAATTGCACATCTGAGCACTTGACTGCTTGACCCATGTGTTGATCTTTCTTGGAAGCGGAAGTATACACAAAATTCAGAAATCTGCAATTTGACATTACTGGAGAACCTACTGCTGACGATATTAGGAATAGAGTAATAAAAATAAAAAAAACAACGGAAAAAGCGTGTATATCAACGGCGGGATTGACATTTCGAACAACCTGCCTAATAACTCTGAAGATAAGACACAATTGCCTTTTCTCGAGGTTCGATTCAGTACTGTGATGAACTATAATTTTATATGGAGTATGTCTGGGCCAGAAATGTCTAGCGAAGTCTACGAAAATTACATGTTAGCGTTCCCCCAAAAAACAGTGAATCAAATCAACAAAGGAGACAAAAAGAATCGGTCGGTCCTGTCTCGAAAGTTTAATACGGTTCGTGGAAATAACAGCGAAAGAATTGAATTGCCTTGGAGTAGTCACCGAGATTCTAGATTCGGTCGTGACCGACTACCGCACAGTCAATTCCAAGATGGATCAAATCAACATCAACGAAAATATTTTGTTGTTCAATAATAATAAATTTTACGAACACATTACCAAAATCGACAGTCTTTTTATCCGTCCTTCAGATGTCTTGGAACGGTATCATCGCCGTTGTACAGAAGAATGGAAGAGATGTTTTACCAGACTGGTCAACAACGGTAATTTCGAACAGTTCTACAGAGCCGTTGCCAATATTAAATCCACAGTCACAACAGTCGGCATGACCGTAAGAACAGACACCGACTCTTTCTTTACTTGTTTTGACAAATCGGGATTCGATTGCTTCAACCTGTTTAACAGTCATCAAGTGTCTTTTGATATTCACAACGACACCGATCTGCTTCTCTTCCTAGCTGTTTTCTTGAAACGAAATCGTCAGATGTTGGACCCCACTCGAGCTAGCGTTCACCTCGTGCTATCTCTTACTTGATCTCAAAATATCAAGATCCCAAAAAAGAGTTGAGATGTAATACGCTTTCCTACCTCTAGAGTTAAGATGTAATAGATGTGGCTGTGTAAACGACAACGACAAGTGACTTTATATATTGAGGAGATTATGTGACACTGCACACTGAGATTATGATCTCCTATTCATAATCTGTTGGTGTTGGATACGTCACGTTAGCTTTGTCATGTGAGTCGACGTTCCTGACCAATTCTGAGACGTTGGTGAATGCGTGACTTTGTCTGCAATGTAGACCAATTCTGAGACGTTGGTGAATGCGTGACTTCGTCTGTAAATGTGAATGCGTGACTTCGTCTGTAATGTAGACCGAACTTAATTTGAGTCGAACTTAATTTGGACTCACGCCTAGACTCTATTTTTATTGGTGGTTCACAACGCGGTATCCAAGTTAATATTTTTGATGATCTTAAATAGTGTTACGCCGAAGACCGTATTTTTATCAACTGTAATTTAGTTTAAAAAGGGGTCTAACTTAGATCGATCCGAATTTATTTTGGATAGAATTTGAGGTGACTCGATAGATACGCCTTTTACGGATACCGTCATGTGCAGCTACATCTTTAATCTGGTAATATTTCGTAAAGAGTCCTACCATTCTCCTCCTCTTTTTGTTTTTAAAGTCGACTTTGTAAATCCAAAACACGCACATTTACACACCTGTTCTGCACACAAGACGGAATAAAAAGTAATGTGACCAGCCGGTATTGTTGAAGACCTACAAATAAATTAGGAAAAAGCAAGAGAGCCAAACACCCGAAGAATCACTCTAACACCCGAGGAATCACTCTGCCGTCTGCGACGAATTCTAAATATTTATCTGGTTAAAGTTAATCGACGATGGCAGCTTTGACAATTAGACGAGCCAACAAAAAAGGGCGCCGTCGGAAGACCGAGGGTAAGACAGATGCCACCGGGAAGAAGAGGCGACGCACTAAGCGCCTCGACTTATGCAAGATGTTGAGATACATGTCTTGTGTAGATTTGCATTGACGATTGTCTGGAATCTGTTGACGACAAGGAAGTCTTAACTTACAATTGCATGCGCGCAGAGAGACCCATGCAAATGTCACACACAACTAGAGAGTTGCTGCGAACAGATTCAGATAGAACAGAATATAGTTAAGATACGATTCTGAACTCAACTTTTATCTTTCTCTTTCTACTGCTGTCTGTGATGAGTTCTTCGAATTTCTTCATGAGTGCCAAGCACCTACAAGAAGTTAGTGACATTTATGCTGTGGAAATAACGACAACCCTCTCGTTAACGATTTTAGTATCGATCACGAAGTAAATATTGTCCCGCGGTGTGTGTACATATAACGCAGAGCGGGTCTTGACAGGGTATTCGTTGTTATTTCCACGAACCGTATTAAACTTTCGAGACAGGACCGACTAATTCTTTTTGTCTCCTTTGTTGATTTGATTCACTGTTTTTTTTGGGAACGCTAACATGTAATTTTCGTAGACTTCGCTAGACATTTCTGGCCCAGACATACTCCATATAAAATTATTGTTCTCGCCAAGAGAAATGTGAAAATGTTTAAGGTGCCTAGCGGTTCCAGTGTTACACACTCTGTCTTCCTGATTGAATCGGAAAGAAATGAACAAGAGGAAGATGCACTATTATCGATAAAACCAGATTCAATATTTTTCAAATGATTCTACTTCGAATTCAAAGAAATGTTAGACCAACTGACTAGAAACAAAGTGTACAACATAGTCAGTTACCTGCAACGCGAATTGGCCGTGTCGGGTTTCGAGCACAGCGAAAGGTACATGTTTAACATCGATCACGATTTTCTGCTTGGTGTAGGACTCTCTTTCGATCATTTCTACAATGTCTGGAATAGGCAATTTGTCCCCAACGACGACACGAAACTGCAGCAGTTTTACTTTGGAATCTTCTACATGGATGGGACGCATCTGATACACATCAAACAGACCGACTACTTATTCAAGATCTTCAACATATAGCGAAGGTTCTACAAAAAACAAGAGATTAGCCTGTTAAGTTCGTTTATTTATCTATCTAGTTAGCTTTTATTAACCTTTATCCTTTTTTATATTTGTTTATTTGACTCTTTATTTATATACTTTTCCAATCACGTTTTTATCTACCTTCATTTATTTTTCATGCAGCTCATTTTTCATTCACTTAAGTTTTCATTCACTTCCTTTTTAATTCATTTTTTTCATTTTCCATTCATTTTTTTCCTTTTTATGCATTTTTTTTCATTCATTTTTTCATTTTCATTAATTGTTCTTATTTTTCATGCACTTCATTTCACAGTTGTTTCATTTTCATTCATTTTTCTCATTTTTCATTTATTTTTCACTCACTTTATTTTGATTTCTTTTTTTATTTTTCATTATTTTTTTTCATTTTTCATTCAGATCGTTTTTCACATTTTTCATTTTTCATCTACTCCATTATTAATTCACTATATTTTTCATTTTTTTATTATTCATTCAGTTCACCTCGTTTTCCATTTTTCAGTTCTTTCTTTTTCATTTTTTATTTCCATTCATTTTTCATTTTTCATTCAGTTCACACCTGTAATCTACGTGTTCTCTTATCTGTTTACATTAATCTAGTTATGTATCTATCTCTGTAGCCCTTATCAGCTTTTATATTTATCTATCCAACTATCTATCTACCTATACACTTCTTCAGTCACGTATCTATCTGCTCATTCTACTCTTTTATCATCATTCTAATTCATTCTCATTTTACTATTCATTTTTACTATCCAAATCCCTCTATGTATCTTTTTCCTCTCCTTCTTCACTCCTTCTACCTCATATTCCACTATCCAAATCTCGTTATTTATTTTCTCTTCATCCTCCTAGTTTATCTTTGTGCTGCCCAAATCTCTTTTTCTATCATTCTGTTCATTCTCTTCCTTTTCCTCCTACTCATTCTAACATCCAAATCTCTTATCTATCTTTTTCTTTACCTTTTTCCTTCTTTCTACTTTTCATCAACTATCTTACCTATCTCTTTCTCTACTAACTTTCTCTCCACTATTTTACCTTTTCAATACCTGGTTCTTCATCTACCTACATACCTACCTTTCCGCCCAGTCTTCACCTTTCTTAAACAAGGGAGGAGGAGGACGCGAATCACTTGTCATTTTACTCTCCAAATATCTAATCTACCATTCATTTACCTTCTTCCTTACCTACCTACGTACCTACCTTTCCTTCCACTCAGTTCTCTCCATCTTTCTTGAACGAGGGAGGAGGAAGAAGAGGAGGAGGAGGAGAAGGCAAAGGGTAGGAAGGTTCAGGCAGTAGAAAGTTCCCGGGCCCAAAATAATCTTACCTCATTTTCCTATCCAAATCTCTTACCTATTTCTTATCTACGTATCTATTCACCTTCCTCCTCATCCACGGATCTTACCATCTGGCTCTCCACCTTTCTCAAACAAGGGAGGAAGAGGAAGAGGAGGCAAGGAGGAAGAGGAGGTGGAGGCAAGGAGTAGGAAGGGAAGGGTTAGTAGGAGGAATTTCTCACCCTCAACATAATCAGACTTCATTCTACATTCCAAATCTCTTATCTGCCTCTCTCTTTACCCTCTTCCTCGCTTCCTCATCTACGCACCTACCTTTTCACCCAATCTTGTCCTCCTTTCTTAAGCGAGGAAGGAAGAGGAAGAGGAGGAGGAGGAGGAGGAGTCAAAGGAGTAAAAAGTGAGGGGTTAGAGGAATTTCCCAGCGCCACATAATCACAGCTTGTCACTCGTCACCTGTTATTGCAATTACTTTCGTCCGGAGCCAAGAAACTCATTTAAACTTGAGGTGACGTGGCGCGATCCCTCCTGGCCTGGCTTTTTCACCGTGCCAGGAGTGAGGGAGAAGGGAGGGGGAGGGAGGGTGAGGAGGAGGGAGAGAGGGTGAGGGAGGGGAGAGAGTGGGGGAGGGAGGGGTAAGAGGGAGAGAGAATGAAAGAGGAAAAAGAGAACAAAAGAGAATGAAAGACAACAAGAGAGAACGAAAAAAGGAAAACGATAAAGGAAAATTGAAAAAGAAAACTTAGAAAAGAAAACTGAAAAAAGAAAACTGAAAAGAACGAAAAAGAGAACGAGAAAAAGAGAACGAGAAAAAGAACGAAAATAGAACGAGAAAGAGAACGAGAGAGAGAGAGAGAGAGAGAGAGAGAGAGAGAGAGAGAGAGAGAGAGAGAGAGAGAGAGAGAGAGAGAGAGAGAGAGAGAGAGAGAGAGAGAGAGAGAGAGAGAGAGAGAGAGAGAGAGAGAGAGAAGACGGGAAAAGAGAAAGAAAGAACACTAAAGGAATGAAGAAGTAGGAAAAGAAAGAACAAGCAGGGAAGGAAGGAAAGAAGACGAAACAAAAAAGGAGAGGAAAGGAAAGGAAATAAGAGGAGGAGGAGAAATAAAAGGAGAGGAAACGAAATGAAAGAGAAGAAAAGGAAGGGAAAGAAAAGAAAAAAAGAGAAGGAAGAGAAAGAAAAGGAGAGAAAACGAAGTGAAGGAGAGGAAGAGAAAGAAAAGGAGAGAAAACGAGGTGAAGGAGAGGAAAAGGGAAGAAAAGTAAAGGAAATAAGAGGAGGAAAAGAAAGAAAAGGAGAGGAAACGAAATGAAAGAGAAGAAAAGGAAGGGAAAGGAAAGGAAAAAAAGAGAAGGAAGAGAAAGAAAAGGAGAAAAAACGAAGTGAAGGAGAGGAAAAGGAAGGGAAAGGAAAGGAAATAAGAGGAGGAAGAGAAAGGAAAGGAGAAAAAACGAAGTGAAGGAGAAGAAAAGGAAGGGAAAGGAAAGGAAATAAGAGAAGGAAGAGAAAGGAAAGGAGAAAAAACGAAGTGAAGGAGAGGAAAAGGAAGGGAAAGGAAAGGAAATAAGAGAAGGAAGAGAAAGGAAAGGAGAGAAAACGTAGTGGAAGAGAATAAAAGGTAAGGAAAGGAAATAATAACATGCAAACAGAAGAAGAGAAAATGAGAGAAAGAGGAGAGGAAAGGAGGAAGGGAAGTGAGGCATGAGGAATAAATGATAAAAAAATAAATAGAAAAGGAAGAAAGACGAGAAGGAGAAACGGAAGAGGAAATGAAATGAAGGAGGAAAGACATAGAAGACAGTAAAGAGAGGAAGAAGAAAAAGAGGAAAACAAAACAAAGGAAAACAAAGGAGAAGGAAAGGAAAATAAAGGAAAGTAGAGGGAAGGCAAGAGTAGAAACGAGAGAAAAGGAAAGAAAAGAAGAGAACATGAACGATATAATAAACAATAAATGAAGTAAGGAGAAGATGAAAGAAAGAGGAAGAAAGGAAGATAAGAGGAGGAAAGGAAAGGAAAGTAGAGGAAAGGAAAGAGTAGAAACGAGAAAAAAGGAAAGAAAAATAAAAGAAAAGCAACGATATAATAAACAATGAATGAAGAAAGGAGAAGAGGAGAGAAAGAGGAAAAGAGGAAGATAAGAGGAGGAAAGGAAAGGAACGTAGAGGAAAGGAAAGAGTTGAAACGAGAGAAAAGGAAAGGAAAGGAAAGTAAGGAAGGATATAATAAACAACAAATGAAGTAAGGATAAGAGGAGAGGAGGAGGAGGAAGAGAGGAAGATATGAGGAGGAGAGGAAAGGATGAAGAGGAAGGGAAGGGAAGTGAGGAGCAAGGGAGGATTAGATACCGTTGGAGAGGATTATGGATGTAAGTGGCGACATCTCGTGAGAACGATACAGCTGGCGCCCGGGGAGAGAGAGAGAGAGAGAGAGAGAGAGAGAGAGAGAGAGAGAGAGAGAGAGAGAGAGAGAGAGAGAGAGAGAGAGAGAGAGAGAGAGAGAGAGAGAGAGAGAGAGAGAGAGAGAGAGAGAGAGAGAGAGAGAGAGAGAGAATGATTTACATAGATTTACATAGAAAATCAAACCACACAGACCCCATGGTCCAGACTAGGTGGTCTGTCCTTAAACCTAAGTGATTTTACATTAATCAGATGGCTCCAAAACGTTGCTTTTCTACTCTAGTTAATATTAAGTTCAAGGAAGTGACGGTCGAGCTTGTTTTTAAAGGAGTCAATCGTGTTGCACTGGACCACTGATGGTGGGAGCTTATTCCATTCTCGCACTACAACGTTGGTGAAGAAAAATTTGTTGCAGTCTGAATTTACTTGTCTTCATTTGAGTTTTGTGCCATTGTTCCTCGTTCGCAAAGTGTCATCGATCATAAACAATTTTGTTATGTCCACATTCGTGAAACCATTAAGTATTTTAAAACATTCGATCAGTTTTCCTCGGAGGCGACGTTTCTCAAAAGAGAACATGTTAAGGGTGGAAAGCCTTTCTTCGTAGGATTTGTTGCGCAAGGAAGGGATCATTTTTGTTGCTCGACGCTGGACACCTTTTAGTTTAGCAATGTCCTTTGCATGGTGGGGAGACCAAAACTGTACCGCATAATTCCAAGTGGGGTCTGACTAAACTATTGTAGAGCGGAAGTATTACATCTTTATTTTTGAATAAAAAAGTTTCTTTTAATGAAGCCCAACATTATGTTCGCTTTATTTGCTGCATCGATGCATTGATGTGAGAATTTGAGGTTTGACGCGATTTTAATCCCCAGGTCCTTAACGCATTGAACGCTTGTGAGTTTAACGCCGCGTGTTTCGTAATCGAACTTCTTATTTTTTGTTCCAACTTGAAGGACCTGGCACTTGTCTACGTTAACGGGCATCTCCCATTTATCCGACCAAGCTGAAATTTTGAGGAAATCCTCTTGGAGGCTTTGCCTGTCTTCGTCAGTGAGAACCGAGTTACCAATCTTTGTGTCGTCTACAAATTTACTAATGCGATTATTGAGTCCAACATCCACGTCGTTGATGTAAATAATGAAGAGCACTGGGCCAAGAACCGAGCCCTGAGGGACGCCACTAGTGACTGGCGCCCACTCTGAGTTAAATCCGTCAATCACAACTCTTTGTTGTCTGTTGCTCAACCAATTCGCGATCCATTGGTTTACTTGACCGTCAATGCCTATTTGCTTTAATTTATAAAGTAATTTATGATGTGGGACTTTATCAAACGCTTTCTGGAAATCAAGATAGACTACGTCCACTGATTTGGTTACGTCATAAATTGGGGAGAGATCGTTATAAAAGGTCAGTAGGTTTGACAGGCAAGATCTTTTGTTACGGAAGCCATGTTGTGAATCCCCAATTAATGAGTGGCTTTCGAGGTAACTCACAATTTTGTCTCTAATTATGCTCTCGAGTAGCTTACCTACAATTGAGGTTAGACTAATGGGTCGTTAGTTACCTGGTATTTTTTTGTCTCCTTTCATAAAAATCGGTGTCACGTTAGCATTTTTCCAATCAGAAGGGACGATGCCTTGTCGCAAGGACATATTGAATACGGTAGTAAGTGAGGGGAGTATTTCGCTCTTTGTTTCTTTAGGCAGTATAGGATATATTTTCTCGGGTCCGGGACTTTTATTTGTTTTAAGTGAATGGAGAGTTTTAAGGACTTCATCGGTTGTTATTTCAAAATTAGGCAATGCATGCTCGAGATTTACAATAGTACTGGTGTTGGTGGTAGCGAGAGGAAGACTGTTAGTATTAAACACCGAGGAAAAGTAATTGTTTAAGAGGTTTGCAATGTGTTGGCTGTCAGTCACTAGTGCACCGTCGCTGTTTGTTAAAGGTCCAATACCACTTTTGATCGCCTTTCTGTTGTTTATGTAACTGAAGAAAGATTTCGGATTATTTTTACAGTTGGCTGCAATATTTTCTTCATATCTACGCTTTGCCTGACCTACTAGTCTTTTTACTCGTCGCCTGGCATCATTATAAAGTCTAATGTTTTCGGGCGTGCTTTGTTTTTCTTTAATCTGTAAAACAATTTTCTCTCATTGACTGATTGTTTAATTTCGCTATTAAACCACGGTGGGCTTTTATTAGTGCTAATTCGCCTCTCGCACAAGGGGACGAATGTGTTCTGCTGAGTGAGTAAGTGATTTTTAAAATTAGCCAGGCTTCATCTACGTTGCCGTCATCTGATAGTTGTATTTCTGTTATTTTTTGTTGGATTTGTACGAAGTTGGCTCTTTTGAAATTGGGCAACTTTACTTTATTTTCAGTCACTGATGATTGAGCTCTAATGTCGACGCGCACTAATTTATGATCGCAAGAACCGAGGTGTTCTCCTACCGTGACATTACTGACTAGGTTATCTTGGGTCGTTATAACAAGGTCGAGTATATTATTTTGTCGAGTTGGCTCAGAAACCATTTGGCTTAGATACTTTTCTTCTAGAAATTCGATCATTCTATGTGACTCGCCTTCTGTACCTGACAGTGTCGCCCAGTCGATATGGGGGAGGTTAAAGTCTCCTAATATCAGTGAGTCGTTGTTATTAAGTGACTGCCTTAAGACGCTGTACATTTCAAGGTCGTCATCGAGTGATTGCCCGGGAGGTCTGTAGGTGACAGATATATTTAAATTGACTTTTGCAATGTTTATTCGCACGCACAAATGTTCAACGTGACTGTTTCCCGGTGTTTTGTCAGTGGGTTGCAAATAGCTTTTGACATAAAGGGCGACGCCACCGCCTCTACGGTTTACACGATCTTTGTTGAAGAGTCTGTAGCCATCTATGCTGTATTCGGAACTTAAATCAATATTTGTGGTGTCGATAAATGTTTCGGTTATAGCAATTATGTGAAACTTTTCTGTTAGAGCAAGACATCTCAGCTCATCAAGTTTGTTTCTTAGGCTGCGCGCATTGAAACTAAGGATTTTTAAGTTATCTAGAGGCTTGGTAATAGAGGTGGTGGTACTTGCGGGATCACGGTTACGGGTTTGTTGTGATGCAGAGAGAAAGAGAGAGAGAGAGAGAGAGAGAGAGAGAGAGAGAGAGAGAGAGAGAGAGAGAGAGAGAGAGAGAGAGAGAGAGAGAGAGAGAGAGAGAGAGAGAGAGAGAGAGAGAGAGAGAGAGAGAGAGAGAGAGAGAGGATGGCACCATGGTACTGAACAATAAAGAAAAAGAAGAGTTGTTTGCCAAGACTTTTGCTGCCAAAATGACCGTCCCTCACCCAGAAAAAGAGCCACCGACTCTCCCTTCAGTTACAAAAGAAAAGCTGACAAGCCTTTCAGCAACGGAGGAGGAGGTGCATCTGGCAATGAAGGCCTTAGACGCAGATAAGGCTGTTGGCCCGGACAATATCAGCCCCCGCCTCCTGCGTCAGTGTGCCAAGGAACTCGCTCTTCCCCTCTCCAAGATATTCAACCACTGCCTACATACCTCCACCTGGCCGCAGAAGTGGAAGACTAGCCATGCTGTTCCTGTGCACAAGAAGAACTACCGAACGGACGTGAGGAACTACAGGCCGGTGTCCCTCCTATCAGCAGTGGCAAAAGTGTTGGAGGGAATAGTGGCTGAGCGGATCACTAGACACCTGGATAGGCACTGTCTGTTGAGTGCCAGGCAGTTCGGCTTAAGGAAAAACCGGTCAGCAGCCGATCTCCACCTACTACTATCCAACGAATGGAGTTCACAGCTGGACCAAGGAAGAGCCACTGCTGCTCTGGCACTAGACATTGAGGGCGCATTTGACCGAGTGTGGCACACCGCCCTATTAGAAAAAATGAGAGCAGCCGGATTGGAGGGAAAGTTTCTGTGCCTGATGAAAAATTACTTAGAGGAACGCCACCTTCAAGTGGTCCTGAATGGGCACAAGTCCTCCCCACAACGGATCCACGCCGGCGTGCCACAAGGCAGCGTCATCGGGCCACTACTATGGAACATGTACATAAATGACCTCCTCCATCTTGTTCCTAGTGCCAAAGCGTTCGCCGATGACATCACTTTGACTCACAAAATACAGCCAGGAGGAGAGGCCCAGGCAGCACGCCAACTAAGAGCCACACTCCGGCGAATTGCAGATTGGGGGAGTAAGTGGCAAGTGAAGTTTGCCCCAGCAAAAACTCAGCTGCTGGTAGTGGCCAGGACACCTGTGGATCTTCAGCTTGAATTCGAGGGACTTAAGCTGACGCCACGTGAGGAAGTGGAGGTGTTGGGCCTCACATATGACTCCAGGGTGACCTTCCGCACGCACATCCAGCAGCTGGCAAGGGCAGCCTCACTGAAGTTGACGTCCCTACGCAGAATCTCCTGGCTGATGGACAGTCGAGGTTGGCCCGGACAATATCAACCCCCGCCTCCTGTGTCAGTGTGCCAAGGAACTCGCTCTTCCCCTCTCCAAGATATTCAACCACTGTCTACATACCTCCACCTGGCCGCAGAAGTGGAAGACTAGCCATGCTGTTCCTGTGCACAAGAAGAACTACCGAACGGACGTGAGGAACTACAGGCCGGTGTCCCTCCTATCAGCAGTGGCAAAATCCGATCCTCCCTTGAGTATTCGTGCCTAACGTGGGGGGGAGCTGCCAGTACCCATCTCGCGCTCCTCGACAAGATCCAGGAGAGGGCGTGGAGGATCATCACGGATCGACAACCGGAGCCACTACCGATCCTGCAGACCCTTCATCCTCCTTCCATCGTTAGCTCTTTCCTTCCATCCTCAACTATTTCTTACCTTCCTTTCTTCCTGCAACACTCAACACTCAAATATACACACGCACAACACACTGCAACCCTTTCTTACTTTCTTTTCCTACCTGAAACTCTCAAGACTCATACAACACACATACATTCCCTCCACAACACTTCCCCTTCCTTTCCTTTCTTCATTCCTGCAACACTCAAGACAGGAATCGCCTTGTATTGAAGTAGATTAAGGTCTCCGAGATGACAAATAGTAGACAGCTTTAAAAACAACAACAACCACCTCGAGTAAGGGGGTTCGAAGTCATCTATATACAGTTCAAAGAGGTTCCAAGGCTCTTATACACATGTCACTCGGAGCTTATGTCTTAAAGGTCAGGGAAATAGCGACGTTGTTTGGCCCCTTTCACACGGGGACACTTAGAGCGCTGCAGCAGCGCTACTCACGCGCGACTCAGTTTTAGCAGCGCTGCTGTGAAGCGCAGCTTATCTTTCTAGAAAGTGTTGTGGGGTGAGTGTCGAGTTAGCGGCGCTTCTCAGCATCGCTACTAAAATTGAGTAGGGCGTTAGCAGCGCTACAATCGCGCCACGCACGTGCTGCTAAAAAAGTGGCGCTGCTGCAGCTACGTGTGAAAACTCCCATTGAATGCCATGTATCGTGACGAGCAGCGCTACTTTTTGTGGTCGCCACCGGCAGCGAAGCCAACCACACAAATCTGTTTGTAGCGCTACTTTTTGTGGTCGTGAGTGCGTGTGAAAGCATCCATTCATCTCCATTATTCATCAGCGGCAAATATGCTGAGCAGCGCTGCAAAGAGTCCGCGTGTGAAAGGGGCGTTAGGCTCGTATTCCCAGACGCTATCGGCCCCACTGCAACGATTTCCAAAGTCCGTAGAGGAGATTAGGTTCTTAGGAGTGCTTTTTCACTTTCATGGTGCAGAAGCCTTGTCAAACTATTAATAGGTTCTTAAAACTACTCATGGAAGAGCCCACAACAACCTCTATGAATCCCCTGTCAGGTGTGGCAGGGTGGGCGAGCCCCGAAATGTTTCAGAATATGGCCCTTAGTTTTTTTTCTTTTTAGAGACGCCTCCTCACCCTCTTTTTCCTTCTTTTCTCCAATGATAAAAATATTTCGTCAGTTTCTTTATTTGTCCTCCCTTCAAAGGCCTCCCGTTTACCTATCCTAGCTTTTACTGCTTATTTTAGTCGGTATAAGTTATCTATACCGTATTATCTATTTCTTATCGTGTTCTTCAAGTTTTCATTCCGTTTGAGCTTTTGTTATACTTTTATTTTCGTGTGTGTATGTATCACCTCTAAATTTACCCCCGTTTTTATCGATTCTTTCTATTATATATTTTATCTTTCTATATTTGTTTTCTTCAATATGTCGTATTATCTATATCTTATCGCATTCTTTACGTTTTCATTCTGTCCGAGTCTGTATTGTACCTCCATTCTCGTTTTATCCATTTATATTATCCTTCTGTTCGTCCCATCACTCCCCTAAAAATACTTCTTAAATTCCTATCCTTTATTTTGTTCCATATAAAATCTTCATATTCTCTATACAAAGACTTCCATCGTTTATATATTCCAGTCATCTTTTTATTTTCCTTTTGTTTATCGACACAAAATTCCCTTACAAATGCTTCCTATATCCTTATCCTATATTTTGTTTCATTAAAAATCTTCATATTCTCTGTACAAAGCCTACCATCGTTTATATATTTCACTTATCTTCTTATTTTTCTTCTATTTCTCGTCCTATCATTTCCCCTACAAATACTTCTTAAATTCCTATTCTGTATTTTGTTCCATATAAAATCTTCATATTCTCTATACAAAGACTTCCATCGTTTATATATTCCACCTTTCTTTTTTTTTCCTTTTGTTTCTCGTCTAAATATTCCCTTACAAATGCTTCTTAAAATCCTATCCTATATACTGTTCCATGTAAAATGTTCATATTCTCTATACAATACCTTCCATCGTTTATATATTCCATCTTTCTTTTTTTTATTTTCCTTTAGTTTCTCGTCTAAATATTCCCCTACAAATGCTTCTTGAACGCTTATCCTATATTTGGTTCCACTAAAAATCGTCATGTCCTCTATACAAAGACTTCCATCGTTTATATATTACACTTACATCTTTACAGAGTGGAGTCTAAAGCTCTTCGTCTCATCAGCTCTCCTCCTCCTACTGATAGTCTTCTACCTCTTAAATTCCGCCGCGATGTTGCCTCTCTTTCTATTTTCTATCGATATTTCCACGCTGACTGCTCTTCTGAACTTGCTAACTGCATGCATCCCCCCCTCCCGTGGCCCCGCTGCACACGACTTTCTACTCATGCTTATCCCTAGAATGTCCAAACCCCTTATGCAAGAGAAACCAGCATCTTCACTCTTTCATCCATCACGCTGGTAAACTCTGGAACAATCTTCCTTCATCTGTATTTCCTCCTGCCTACGACTTGAACTCTTTCAAAAAGAGGGTATCGGGACACCTCTACTTCCGAAATTGACCTTTCTTTCGGCCACCTCTTTTGATTCTTTTTTGGGAGCAGCGAGTAGCGGGCTTTTTTTATTGTTTTCTTTTTTTTGTGCCCCTGAGTTGTCTCCTTTGTTGTAAAACAAAAATTCCTTTTGTTTTTCGTCCAAATATTCCATTACACATATTTGCTATACGCTTATCCAATCTTTGGTGTCATTAAAAGTCATCATTATCCTCTATACAAAGACTTCTGCCGTTTATATACTCCAGTCATCTTTCTATTTTCCTTCTGTTTGTTGTCCTAAAATTCCCCTACAAATGCTTCTTATATGCTTCTTAAATGCTTCTTCTATTTTGTTCCATTAAAAATCATCATTATCCTCTATACAAATACTTCAAACGTTTATATACATGTATTCCTCTGTAACATCTCTTTATTTCCTCTCTGCCGCTTATAAAGGTCTGCCTACCTACTGTTATCACCTGCTGTACAAAGGTTCCTACTATACTGTATAATACGATACTCTTACAGTACAAAGATCCGGGTTGGTTACTGCCTGTTCTGTCTACAAAGAGTTATCTATGGGTTAGGCTGTACAAAGGTCTTTATAGTTTATCTCTTACTAGGAGGAGATACGCATTGTTTCTTTTGTTTCTCTTTACTTTCTTTGTCTTTAGAATATATATTTTACTAGGAAGAGATAGCGATTCTTTTGTTTATAGCTTACAGAGGCCTCGGGTTGTAGTTTTTTCTAGTTTTTCTTCCTCTCATATAAACAGCACACTTCGTTTCACATAAGACATATCGCTTATCTTGTTTTTCTTTACTTTCAGAGGACTCGGTATTAGTTTTTCTTCTCCTTGTATGTAAAAACTTCACTTCTTTCGGCTTCACTGTTCCTCGTAGCTCCGTGAGGCCTTGGTTTTCTTGTTTTTAGTCCTACTGTAGAGAGCTCACTTCATTATGCTGTTTGTCTAGCCTCGTCAGCCCTTGGTGTTTGGTTTTTAGTCCTGTTATAGAGAGCTCACTTCGTTATGCTGTTTGTCTAGCCTCGTCAGCCCTTGGTGCTTGGTTTTTATTCCTGTTATAGAGAGCTCACTTCGTTATGCTGTCCCTCGTAGCTTCGTGAGGCCTTGGTTTTCTGATTTTTATTCCTGTTATAGAGAACTTATTTCGTTATGCTGTCCCTCGTAGCTTCGTGAGGCCTTGGTTTTCTGTTTTTTATTCCTGTTATAGAGAACTCATTTCGTTATGCTGTCCCTCGTAGCTTCGTGAGGCCTTGATTTTCTGTTTTTTTGTCCTGTTAGAGAGAGCTCATTTCGTTATGCTGTTCCTCGTAGCTTCGTGAGGCCTTGGCTTTCTGGTTTTTAGTCCTGTTGTAGAGAGCTCACTTCGTTTTGGTGTTTGCCTAGCTTCGTGAGGCCTTGATTTTAGGTTTTCTTTCTCTTATAGAAACCTCACTTGCATTTATTTCACTGTTCTTCGTATCTTATCTCTCCTGAGGCCTCGGGTTTAGGTTTCAGTCCTCTTGTGGAAACCTCACCTTAATTTGTTTCATTGTTCTTCGTCCTTTATCTTTCCTCTTACACAAACCTCCCTTCCACTTGTTTCACCGTTCCTCTTAGCTGTCTCACGTGCTTGTGGAGATTTCTTCGGTAAAGTTTTCCTGCAGCTTTAGGAGTGTCACCTCTATTCCTCGCCTTAATTTGTTTCATTGTTCTTCGTCCCTTATCTTTCTCCCTTCCACTTGTTTCACCGTTCCTCTTAGCTCTGTCTCACGTGCTTACAGAGGTCTCGTCGGTTTAGTTTCCCAGCAGCCTCAGGAGTGTCACCTCTATTCCTCCTGCCGTACATAGAACTGCTTGGCGGCGGCTATCTCATATCGAGCATCTCACACCTGTTGGCTTCACCTGACACTTAGCGCTGCAGGTAAATTGACAGGTAGATTGCCTCCTTGTGTTCTGCTGGAGAGTTTCGGTCGGGGTAGACATCGCCCTCGTTTTCGATTTCTTTCTATCGCGTACAAATTGGCACACAAAATACTGATCCTATACCTTCCTTGTCGCGTACAAATTGGCGCACACAATACTGATCCTATACCTTCCTTATCGCGTACAAATTGGCACAGAAAATACTGATCCTATACCTTCCTTATCGCGTACAAATTGGCACACAAAATACTGATCCTATACCTTCCTTATCGCGTACAAATTGGCACACAAAATACTGATCCTATACCTTCCTTATCGCGTACAAATTGACACACAAAATACTGATCCTATACCTTCCTTATCGCGTACAAATTGGCGCAAAAAATACTGATCCTATACCTTCCTTATCGCGTACAAATTGGCACACACAATACTGATCCTATACCTTCCTTATCGCGTACAAATTGGCACACAAAATACTGATCCTATACCTTCCTTATCGCGTACAAACTGGCACACACAATACTGATCCTATACCTTCCTTATCGCGTACAAATTGGCGCACAAAATACTGATCCTATACCTTCCTTATCACGTACAAATTGGCGCACAAAATACTGATCCTATACCTTCCTTATCGCGTACAAATTGGCATAAGTAATCCTCACCCTAGTTTTACACACATTCCTTACTGCGTACAAACTGGCATAAGTAATCCTCACCCTAGTTTTACACACATTCCTTACTGCGTACAAATTGGCACAGGGGCATAATCCTCCTCGTTCACTCTATACTTTTTGGTCTAATTCTTTCTTACTTGTCTAACTCCTTACACTTTTCTTAGTTTTGTTTTACTCTTTACTCCTTTCTATTTTTCCTTATTTCTTATTCTTTACTCCTCCTTTCTCATTCTCTCGTAATTTCTCACTCTTTAATCTTTTCCCCACTCCATCACACTTATTCTACTTTTGTTTTACTCTTTACCCTTTCTTATTTTTCCTTATTTCTTATTCTTTACTCTTCCTTTCTCATTCTTTCATAATTTCTCACTCCTTACTCTTTTCCCCACTCCATCACATCCCTAGCAGCGACCAGGCCTAACAGGACCAGCTAGCTACGTAGGCACACAC
This sequence comes from Eriocheir sinensis, assembly GCF_024679095.1. Classification (NCBI taxonomy): domain Eukaryota; kingdom Metazoa; phylum Arthropoda; class Malacostraca; order Decapoda; family Varunidae; genus Eriocheir; species Eriocheir sinensis. Next base: position 77,111 of record NW_026110661.1, read on the forward strand.
CCACACACCCACACCCTAGCTCCCTCACGTCACTCTTCATTGACACCGCTAACGGCCACGCACTGTCTTATTTCCTCGCGGCCTTGACACGGCAACACCTCGAAGAGAAGGACCATCGCCAGGGAGAGAGGGCGGGGCAGAGACTACCATGGGCAAGGCTCTCGGCAAGGCTTATGCTTACTAGATTCTTGGATGAGCTTACGGAGTCTCATTTAGTGTCATGGGGATCGTTGGAGGCGTAGGATTGGGGTTTTTCTTTCTTTCTTTTTTTCTCTTTCTTCCCGCTAACACATCGACAACACTCTCGGAATGGTTTATATTTACTGTTTTACTTTTACAGGAGTCTTACGTGAGCTTACGGTGTCCCTTTTACTGTATGAGAGGCGTGGGAGGCTTAGGGCTGGGTTTTATCTTTCTTTCTATATTTCTTTCTGCTCTTTCTTCCCTCTAACACATGGGCAAGGCTCTGTACAAGGCCTATGTTTAGAGTCTTGGATGAGCTTATGGAGTCCCTTTTACTGTATGAGAGGCGTGGAAGGCTTAGGGTTGGGTTTTATATTTTATCCCGAGCTGCTTCGTCTTCATCACTTTGAGCCTCGAGACCCCAAAACGATTAATGGCACCAAGACATCTAACTAACATAAACATACACTCATTAATACTATGAATCACTGGTGTCCCGGCGCACGCACACACACACGCACGCACGGTGATGCTGCTGCCTTGTTGCTGCGTCCGTGTGGCACCCCGCGGCGGCCAGGGAGAGAGAGGGTGAGGGAAGGAGGGAAGAGAGAAATAAGTCCAGGTGAGGGTCGGCGCGGCAGGCTCCCCAAGTACAGTCCCGTGTCGAGGCGAGCGGAATCCTTAATGCCAGTTAGCGGCGATGGAGGAGCCGAGGCAGGAAACTGAGTCCCTTCCTCTCCTTAAGGGCATGGGAGTGGCGGGGCGGCGAGGGGTGGGCCGGGGGGTCAGTGCCAGTCGGGGGACGTGGTGGGGTCAGCCGGGGAGGGTGAGCGGGGGTCTGGCAGCGTGTCTGGGGTGATACCGGTGGCCGTGTCCCTCTGCAGCAGGAGGTAGAGGCGGTTGTTGAGGCCGCGGTGGATCTCCGTCACCACGCCCACGGTCTCCTCGGACTCCGTGAGCGTCCCCTCGTCCTCCTCTCTGATGCCGCCCGCCGCCATCACCACGTCCTCGTCCGCTCCCTCACGCCAGTACGAGGACGCCTCCCACATGGGCCCGGCCTTGCTACGCCCTCGGGCAAGGAGAAACCCACACACCAGCAATGCCACGCCCACTGAAGAGGCCACCACGCTCGCGCCCACCACCGCCCAGTCGTTGACGTGCCCGCGGCTAAGACGACCGAGAGGCAACGGCTGGCCGGGACTCAGGCCGTGGTTGCCAGCGCCGCGGAACACCCAGAAGTCCTTGGTGTGCTCCAGGATGCTGGAGGGCCGCACGGAGGGTATTGATGCGTGGTGCCTCTTCTCTGTGACTTTATTACGACATTTTCTGCGTGGCTTGTGTGCCTTGAGCGCCGTCTTCTCCCGGACCGTCTCACCGTGCAGTACCACCCTCAGGCGAGGCTTTGCGCTGCTCCATGGGGCCGCTGGGGGGTGCACGGTGGCATGGTGGTCAAAGGGTGGCAGGGTAGGCGGTGGCCGAACTGTTAGCGTACTGGACATTCACCGCGTGATGGACGACGCGGATTCGAATCCCCCCGCTACCACTCGGATTTTTCAGTCACCGCCGAGTGGCTTAAAACTACCCACATGCTGTCCTGAAGACTACCCATCGACCCGGACTCTAGAGGAAGCCGTCCAAGCAAATCAAGAACGAGTTCCGGGGGGCAGCATGAGGCAATGGAGGATGGCGCCACTATAAACACTCGCCTGCGCCAGAACGGGCTGGGCCGACCATCACGCCCCACCTGGAAGAAGCCTTGGGCCGACCATCAGGCCCCACCAGGAAGATGCCTACCGGCGCAACAGGCAACGACGTAAAAAAAATCTTGATGATGTATGATCAAGTATGGCAGCGTGGTGGGCTTAAAGGGCGTTCGTGGGAGTCGTTGTAGGCGTGGGTTGGCGTGGAGAAGGCATGGGTGCCCTTTGGGAGGATGCTACAGCCGTCGGGGTGGTGCTGTGTCCCTCTGGTGTTGTCTGTGGGTGGATGTCTGTCGTGGCCGCTGTCTCCACGTCCACGTAACTCACTGAGGCGTTGACTGGCGGGGGTTTGTGACGTGGGGCGCTGGTCACGGCTGCATCATCCTCATCATCCATTATAGAACTACTCTCTTCCGTTATCCTCATCGTAGCGTTACTCTCCTCACTGCTGTTGTGTGTGTCCGTGATGATGTCCAGAGTCGCAGAGATGCTAGTGGTAGTGGTGGTGGTAGTGGTGGTTGTCGTAGTGGGGATCGTGGTGGTAAGGAGGTGGGAGGCGATGGTAGTTGTGGTCGGGAAGTCGCTGTCCTTAAGAAGCATGACTGGTTTGTAGCCGAGAGTGGTGGGAACGGCGCATCTGAGGAGAGAGAGAGAGAGAGAGAGAGAGAGAGAGAGAGAGAGAGAGGTGTAGAAAAGTTAGTGAACTTGGGAACTGATTGTCCGTTGAGTAACACATGTGGCAAAATAAAACCTGATCACCCAATGGAAATGAAAGATATGTAAGGAAAGGTTAATTTAGTGAAAAGAAAGACAGGTAGAAAGCTATATTAGTGAAAACTGGAACCGACTATTCGTAGAGTAAATAAAATCGGCAAAATACAACCTGCGCAGAAGATATAGAAGATCGATATAGGAAAAAGGTTAGATTAGTGGAAAATGGAACCGATTATTACAAGAAAATAATATAAAATTACAGAAAATAAAATAAGATTAGTGAGAAGTCTAACCGAATATCCAAAGTAACATAAATGGCAAAATACAACCTGTGCATTTAGATGTAAAAAAAAAAATAGAGGTAGAAGAGATAGAAAAGAGATAGAAAAAGTTAAGTTTCTGAAAAGTAGAACCCGTAGAGTAAACAGAATCGTCAAAATACAACCTGCGCATCAAAAGGAAAAGAAATGATGAAAAGGTTAGATTAGTGAAACGTGGACCCGAGAATCCGTAGAGTAACACAATAAGCAATATGCATCCTGCTCAAAAGATACAGAGGGAAGCTATGTAAGAAAGGTTAAAGTAGTGAAAAAACAGAACCGATGTAACTTAGAGTGACACAAATGGCAAAATAAAACGTGATCATCTAAAGAAAAAGAAAGATGTATATAAAAAAGTTAAGTTAGTGAAAAGAAAGATAGGTAGAAAGATATATTAGTGAAAAGTGAAACCGATTATCCGTAAGGTAACAGAATCGGCAAAATACAAACTGCACAGAAGATATAAGATATCCATATAGAAATAAAAGGAAAAAGTAGTGAACAGTGAAATCAATTATACAAAGAATAACACAATTGGTAAACTAAAAGTAATATAAAACGTGGGAACCAAAGGGAAAAGAATGACATAGAGAAGAAAAGTTATATTAGTGAAAGATAGAACCGGTTATTACGTAGTAGAAAGAGAAAGGGACGAATTCGTTACGCACAGAGATAGTAACGAGATAGCAACAAAACGACAACAAAAAACTGCGCATATGAAGAAAAAAAGTGATAGTGAGATAGAAGAAAACAAGGTAAATATGAGTAAAAATATCGAAGAGGCTTTTAGTAGAGCGAAAAGAATGGAAATAATTAGAAATAAAACAACTGCGCATCTGAAAAAAAAGTGATAGTGGGATTGAAGAAAGAAAGGTAAATATGAGTAAAAAATCGAAGAGGCTTTTAGTATAGTGAAAAAAAAGGGAAAAAGAGATAGAGGGATAGAAGATAAGTTAGTAAAAAATCGAAGAGGCTTTTAGTGAAATGAAAATATAGGAATAATAACCTTTTGATCGAGTAACAAAATAAGAACAAAATAACAACTGCGCATCTGAAGGAAAAAAAGTGATAGTGGGCTAGAAGAAAAAAGATAAATATGAATAAAAGATCGAAGAGGCTTTTTGTAGAATGAAAAAAAGGAAATAATTAGGAATAAAACAACACCTACGCATCTGAAGAAAAAAGTGAGAGAGGGATAGAAGAAAAAAAGGTATATATGAGTAAAAAACCGAAGAAGCTTTTTAGTTGAATGAAATAAAAAATGGATGTATTTAGCCGTGGATCGAAAAACAAAATAAACAAAACAACAAAAAATACGAAACTGGAAGGGAAAAGAGATAAAGGGATATAAAAAAAAAGATAAATTAGTAAAACCTAGAAAAGGCTTTTAGTAGAATGAAAAAAAGGAAATAATTATCCGTTCATCAAGAATAAAAACAAAAACAAAAACTACGCATTTGAAGGGAAAAACAGATAGAGAAATAGAAAAAAGAAATTAGAGTGAAAAGTAGAAAAGCTTAGCAGTATAATGAAAAAAATGGAACTCACAAAAAACACCAAAAACTGAAATGAAAAAAACGATGGAGTAATAGAATAAAAAAAGATAAATTAGAGTGAAATATAGAACAGTTTATCAACAGAAAGAGGAAGCAAAAAAATGAAAAAAGATAGAGAAAGGAAAAATGGTGAAAATAATAAAAGACAAAACCAATTATATTTAGAGAGAAGGAATATTGAGAACAGTACACTTACGGACATATAAAAAATGGAAAGGGAGAGAGAGAGTGAGAGAGAGAGAGAGAGAGAGAGAGAGAGAGAGAGAGAGAGAGAGAGAGAGAGAGAGAGAGAGAGAGAGAGAGAGAGAGGAGAGAGAGAGGAAGAAGGAAAGTAAGAAAGAGAAGCGGAGAAAAAAAGAAGAGAATGAGAAGAGAAAAAAGGAAGAGAAGAGAGAGAGAGAGAGAGAGAGAGAGAGAGAGAGAGAGAGAGAGAGAGAGAGAGAGAGAGAGAGAGAGAGAGAGAGAGAGAGAGAGAGAGAGAGTGGACGAAATAGAGATAAATAAAAACACTGAATAAACAAGATTAACACAGGGTAAGAGAATTGAAGTCTAGAGAACAACGAACAATTGGAAGACGAAGGGAAGAGAAGAGAAAGAGAGAAAGAAAAACAAGACTAAAATATATCAAGAGAATACAGGAAGATAAGGAAGGGAGGAAGGAGGAAGGGAAGAGGAAGGGAGATGAAAGAGGGATGGAGAAAAGAAAGGGAGGAAAGGAAGGAAGGAGGGAGGGAAGAGGAAGGAAAAGAAGGAAGGAGAGAGGGAGGGAAAGGCCGAAGAGGGACGGGAAGGGCAGGTGTAGGAAGGGAGTATGGGATTAGAAGATGGGAAGATGGTGTGAAAGAAAATGGGAGGATGATTTGAAAGAAGATGGGAAGATGGTGGGAAAGAAAATGGGAAGATGATGGAAAAGAAAATGGGATGAAGTGAAAGAAAATGGGAAGATGATGTGAAAGAAAATGGGAGGATGATGTGAAAGAAAATGGGAAGATGATGGGAAGGAAAATGGGGAGATGATGGGAAGGAAAAGGGGGAGATGGTGTGAATGAAAATGGGAAGGTGATAGGAAAGAAAATGGGAAGATGATGGGAAAGAAAATGGGAAGATGGTGTGAAAGAAAATGGGAAGATGATGGGAAAGAAAATGGGAAGATGATGGGAAAGAAAATGGGAAGATGATGGGAAAGAAAATGGGGAGATGATGGGAAGGAAAATGGTAAGATGATGTGAAAGAAAATGGGAAGATGATAGGAAAGAAAATGGGGAGATGATGGGAAAGAAAATGGGATGATGATGGGAAAGAAAATGGGGAGATGGTGTGAATGATATGGGAAGAGAATGGGAAAGAAAATGGGAAAATGATGGGAAAGAAAATGGGGAGATGATGGGAAGGAAAATGGTAAGATGATGTGAAAGAAAATGGGAAGATGATGGGAAAGAAAATGGGAAGATGATGGGAAAGAAAATGGGAAGATGATGGGAAAGAAAATGGGAAGATGATGGGAAAGAAAATGGGAAGATGATGGGAAAGAAAATGGCAAGATGATAGGAAAGAAAAAGGGAAGATGATAGGAAAGAAAAAGGGAAGATGGTGTGAATGGAAATGGGAAGATGATGGGAAGGAAAATGGGAAGATGATGTGAAAGAAAATGGGAAGATGATGGGAAAGAAAATGGGAAGATGATGGGAAAGAAAATGGGAAGATGGTGTGAATGGAAATGGGAAGATGATGGGAAAGAAAATGGGAAGATGATGGGAAAGAAAATGGGAAGATGATGAGAAAGAAAATGGGAAGATGATGGGAAGGAAAATGGTAAGATGATATGAAAGAAAATGGGAAGATGATGGGAAAGAAAATGGGAAGATGATGGGAAAGAAAATGGGAAGATGATGAGAAAGAAAATGGGAAGATGGTGTGAATGAAAATGGGAAGATGATGGGAAAGAAAATGGGAATATTATGGTGAAGAAAATGGGAAGATGATGGAAAAGAAAATGGGAAGATGTAAAAGAAAATTTGAAGATTATGGTAAAGAAGATGGGAAGATGTAAAAGAAAATGGGAATATGTAAAAGAAAATGGGAAGATGTAAAAGAAAATGGGAAGATGATGTGAAAGAAGATGGGAAGATGGGAAAGAAAATGGGAAGATGTAAAAGAAAATGGGACGATGATGGAAAAGAAGATGGGAAGATGATGGGAAAGAAGATGGGAAGATGATGTGAAAGAAAATGGGAAGATGATGGGACAGAAAATGGGAAGATGATGGGAAAGAAAATGGGATGATGATGGGAAAAAAGATGGGAAGATGTGAAAAAAAATGGGAAGATGATGTAAGACGAGATAGAAAGATGGTAGGCAGGTAAAGGAAGGAAGGAAGGGCGAAGGAAGGGAGGAAGGTGAAGATGGAAGGGAAGGGAGAGGGAGAGGAGAGTTAAGAGAGGAAGGGAGGAAAGTGAAGGAATGGAGGAAAGGGAGAGAGAGCAGAGGTACAGTTAAGTGAGAGAGGTAAGGAGGAAATTGAAGGAAGGGAGGAAAGGGAGAGAGAGCAGAGGTACAGTTAAGTGAGAGAGGTAAGGAGGAAGGTGAAGGAAGGGATAAATAATGAAAGGTAAAAGAGGGAGAAAGGGAGGACAGTTAAAGAAAGGAAGGAAGGAAATAGAGGAAGTTGTAGTAAAGGAGGGAAGGAGGAGGAAGGTAAAGTAAGTGAGAGTGGAGAGAGGGAGGAAGGTGAGGAAGGGAGAGAGAGAGAGGTAAGAGAGGAAGGGAAGGAGAGATGAAGGGGAGTGGTAAAGAAAGGTGAATAAAGGGAGGGGAGAGGTAAAGAAAGGAGGAGAGTGAGAGGAAAGGGTGAGGCAGTGAGGGAGGGAGGAGGAGGTAATGGAGGATGGATAAGGAAAGGAGGGAAGGAGGAGAGAGATTAAGTAAGTAAGTGAGGGAGGGAGAAGGGAAGGAAGTTGAAGGAAGGGAAGGGAGATGGAGAGAAGAGGTACGGAAGAAAGAGCAAATGAAGAGGTTAATGAAGAGGAGAGGAACAGAGGAGAGGTAAGAAAGGGAGCGAGGGAAGGAGGTAGAACAGGTATAGGACGGGTAAGAGGAAATGGAGGAAGGTTAAGGAAAGGAGGGAAGGAAGAAAGCGATCAAATAAGTGAGGGAGGGAGAAAGGAAGGAAGGTGAAAGAAGGGACGGGAGATGGAGAGAAGAGGTAAGGCAGAGCAAAGGTTGAGGTAAATGAATTTAAAGGAGAGGAGGTGTTAGTTTAGTGGAGAGATGCAGAGGAGAGGTAAGCGAGGGAGGGAGGGAGAGAGGAAGGTGAAGGAAGGGAAGGAAGAGGGAGAGAAGAGGTGAAGGAGAGATAGCAAAGTCAGAGGTACATGAAGAGGAGAGGGGGGGGTGGCAAGTAAGGGGAGAGGAACAGAAGAGAGGTAAGCGAGGGAGGGAGGGAGGTCGGGCAGGTAATGGTATGAGCTGCTCACCTGATGTGTGACCTGTAGAAGTGGACGGGCGAGTGTGTCATCCAGTTCTTCATCCACAACACCCGCACCGGCACGTCACACCGCCACGCGTTGCCGCTCAGCTTGGCCACCTACACACACACACACACACACACACACACACACACACACACACACACACACACACACACACACACACACACACACACACACACACACACACACACACACACACACACACACACACACTGGTGTGCTTTCTTATTTTAATTAATGATGCACTGACCCACACACCCCACCGCTGGAAGTACGTGGACGACACCACAGTGGGAGTAACAGTCGACAACAGCAACCCAGATTATTCCCACCTCCAGGAAACACTACACAACCTACACACATGGACAACACAAAACATGGTCACCATCAACGACACCAAAACTACACTCCTACACATCAACACCTCCTCTGCCCCTGTTGCCCCCCCTGTGGTGTCCATCAACGACACTCCCCTCCAAGTAGTTACATCAGCAAAACTACTTGGAGTCACCCTGGACAACAAACTCACATGGAAGGAGCACGTCTCCCAGCTCACCAGATCTGCCACCTATAAACTGTACCTGCTGAGGAGACTCAAAACGCTGGGGCCCCTGAGTGTGCGCGGGCGAGCGGGTCCTCCTCGTTCATCCGCCCCCAACTGACATACGCGTCCCCAGCGTGGTCTTCCTCCATCAACATCACGCAGCGCCGCCAACTTGAACGCGTCCAGAAGCGAGCCTGCAAAATCATCCTGGGCCCTCACTACACCAGCTACCAGGACGCCCTCGACTCCCTCCATCTCACCAGCCTACAACACCGTCACGAGACCCTACTACACCGGTTCGCAACCAAGCTTCTCAACCAGCCCAGACACAGACACATCCTCCCACCCGCAGTGAACCGCCCTCAGCAATCAGTGCGACACCACATTATTGCCCGTTCTGATACGGGCACGGACTGACCGCTATAAGAACAGCGCAGTGCCCGTGATAGTCAAATATATCAACAATGCAAATTAAGAGCAGCACAATTTGTATGTTTTGTAAATATTTTTCATTAGGACTTATTGTTGTTGTTATTATGATTATTATTATTATTATTATTATTATCATTATTATTATCGTGATTATTATCGTGATTATTATTATTATCTTTCCTATGATTATTGCTATTATTGTTATTTCTATTTTCCTTTTTATATTCGATCATACTACTTTGTTCATTTGTCTCATTCATTTCATTTCATCTTCCATTGATGTATATTTTCAGCTCTAGGGCTGCCTGGTACTTCATGAAATAAACCGTTTATTATTATTATTTATTAATACAAACACAAACACACACGAAGGAAGGATAGGAAAAAAAAAGCATTAGAATCATTGAACGATTTTTTTCACACATTCACTTAAATACACGTACACACACACACACACACACACACACACACACACACACACACACACACACACACACACACACACACACACACACACACACACACACACACACACACACACACAGACAGACACACAAACAAACACAACACACACGAAGGAAGGAAGGAAAACAAAAACATTAGAATCATTGAACGAATGTTTTCACACATACACTAAAATACACACACACACACACACACACACACACACACACACACACACACACACACAAACACACACACACACACACACACACACACATAAACACACACACACACACACACACACACACACACACACACACACACACACACACACACACACACACACACACACACACACACACACACACACACACACACACACACACACACACACACACACACACACACACACACACACACACACAGACACAGACACACACACACACGAGGGAAGGAAAGGAAAAAAAAGAGCATTAGAATCATTGAAC
>NW_026110662.1:672500-682500 GCF_024679095.1 Eriocheir sinensis
CACAAATATGAATCCGTTTGGATGGGGCGCGAGCCTCTCCCCAGCCCTGCTGCATCACCCCCAATACAGCATTACCTCTCATATGTCAGCTGTTTCCTATTTGAGATAAGTGTGTATTATATTTATATATAGTGTTGTGAAACTGTCGTTTTTTAGAGTAAAAGCAATGAATCGCATATATATATATATATATATATATATATATATAATATATATATATATATATATATATATATATATATATATATATATATATATATATATATATATATATATATATCTATATATATATATATATATATATATATATATATATATATATATATATATATATATATAGGTAGGAAGACACCTACCGAACAGGCGCAAGCCACTCCCAGTGAGGTATATATGGGAGGTGAGAAGGAGCTGAAGCCTCCAAAGACCCTTCCCATGTCCTCACTAACCGTTTCCCTATTGTCTCACCAACACCGGAGTAGTTCAGCATGCTCTCTAAAGACAGATCCTCTCTTTATCCACACCACACTACATTCTCACAACATATACACCTTTTCCCAAAATTAAAATTTCAAAATGGCGCACATACACCAAGCCTCGGAGTCCCCGCCTGTGGGGGGGGCCACAAATTCCCCCAGGGAGGACTCCCCTTCTGGCTGCCGACCCGAGAGGTGTCTTGATAACTCCTCGAACCTCTTTCTTCTCAATTTCTGCAACATTCGCGGTCTTCGCTCTAATTTTCATTCTGTGGAACATCATCTCTCCTCCTCTAAACCTCACCTTCTCTTCCTTACCGAAACACAGGTTTCTGAGGTTACTGACAGCAATCTCTACTCTGTTCCCTCCTACTATCTCTATCCTAAATTTCAATCCAAAGCTGGATGTTGCGCCTACGTGCGCAACGACATCACTTGCTCTCGTGCCCACGACCTTGACTCTTCTGAATTTTCCACCATCTGGTTAAGACTTCACTGTCATTCTATTACTAAATACATCTGTGCTGTTTATCTCTCACCTAACTCTACCAACTATGTAAAATTCTTTGACTATTTGAATTCTAAAGTGGAGCACATCTTGACCCACTCTCCCTTCGCTGAAATCTCCATCCTAGGAGATTTCAATGTTCACCACCAGCTTTGGCTTTCCTCCTCGTCCCCGGACCCTCCGAGTGACCAAGCCTACAACTTTGCGATCCTCCACGACCTAGCGCCGTTGGTCCAGCAACCTACACGTATTCCTGACCGTCTTGGAGATCGGCCCAACATTCTAGACCTCTTCCTTACCTCAAACCCTTCTGCTTATTCTGTCAAACTGTTCTCTCCGTTGGGCTCCTCCGATCACAATCTTATTTCTGCATCCTGTCCTATCGCTCCTGTACACCCTCTGGACCCACCGAAGAGGCGATGCTTCTGGCATTTTGCTTCAGCTCGGTGGGACGACCTGAGGATGTACTTTTCCGATTTCCCGTGGAATGATTATTGCTTCCAGGATAGAGACCCCTCTGTGTGTGCTCAGCGCATCACAGAGGTGATTGTCTCTGGAATGGAGGCATACATTCCTCGTTCTTTCTCTACTCCTCACGCTAAAAAGCCTTGGTTTAATCACGCTTGTTCTCGTGCTGTCAATGATAGAGAGGTAGCTCACAAAAGATACCAGAGCCTTCAAACTAATGCTAATTATGAACTTTACATTTCTGCCCGAAATCGTGCCAAATCTATTCTCCGACTAACCAAAATTCTTTCATTAATAGAAAATGTCAAAACCTTGCTTTCTCTAACTCTTCCCGTGACTTCTGGCATCTAGCCAAAAACATCTCCTCCAACTTCACTTCTTCATCTTTCCCTCCACTCCTCAGTCATGATGGCAACACTGCCGTCTCATCTATCTCTAAGGCTGAACTCTTCTCTCAAACTTTTTCTAAAAACTCCACTCTGGACGATTCTGGGCATATTCCTCCTACTCATCCCCCCTCTGACTCCTTTATGCCTGTTATAAAGATTCTTCAAAATTATGTTTTCTATGCCCTCTCTGGCCTCAATCCTCAGAAGGCTTATGGACCTGATGGAGTGCCTCCTATTGTCCTTAAAAACTGTGCCTCCGTGCTGTCACCCTGCCTGGTCAAACTCTTTCGCCTCTGCCTGTCAACATCTACCTTTCCTTCTTGCTGGAAGTATGCCTTCATACAGCCTGTACCTAAGAAGGGTGACCGCTCCAATCCCTCAAACTACCGTCCTATTGCTTTACTTTCTTGTCTATCTAAAGCTTTTGAATCAATCCTTAACCGGAAGATTCAAAAGCACCTTTCCACTTCTGACCTTCTATCTGATCGCCAGTAAGGGTTCCGCAAGGGGCGTTCTACTGGTGATCTCCTAGCCTTCTTAACTGACTCTTGGTCATCCTCTCTTAGCCGTTTCGGTGAAACTTTTGCTATTGCGCTGGACATATCAAAAGCTTTTGATAGGGTCTGGCACAAATCTTTGCTTTCTAAACTACCCTCCTACGGTTTCTATCCTTCTCTCTGTACCTTTATCTCCAGTTTCCTTTCTGACCGTTCTATTTCTGCCGTGGTAGACGGTCACTGTTCTTCCCCTAAATCTATTAACAGTGGTGTCCCACAGGGTTCTGTCCTATCTCCCACTCTTTTTCTGTTGTTCATTGATGATCTTCTTTCCAAAACGAACTGTCCTATCCATTCCTACGCCGATGATTCCACTCTGCATTATTCAACTTCTTTTAATAGAAGACCTACCCTTCAGGAACTTAACGACTCAAGGCTGGAGGCTGCAGAACGCTTAGCCTCAGACCTTACTATTATTTCCGATTGGGGCAAGAAGAACCTGGTGTCCTTCAACGCCTCAAAAACACAGTTTCTCCACCTATCCACTCGACACAATCTTCCAAACAACTATCCCCTATTCTTTGACACAAAATCTTAACTGGAAAGTTCATATCTCATCTCTTACTAAATCAGCTTCCTCGAGGCTGGGCGTTCTGTACCGTCTCCGCCAGTTCTTCTCCCCTGCACAGTTGCTGTCCATATACAGGGGCCTTGTCCGCCCTCGTATGGAGTATGCATCTCATGTGTGGGGGGGCTTCACTCACACAGCTCTTCTGGACAGAGTGGAGGCAAAGGCTCTTCGTCTCATCAGCTCTCCTCCTCATACTGATAGTCTTCTACCTCTTAAATTCCGCCGCAATGTTGCCTCTCTTTCTATCTTCTATCGATATTTCCACGCTGACTGCTCTTCTGAACTTGATAACTGCATGCCTCCCCCCCTCCCGCGGCCCCGCTGCACTCGACTTTCTACTCATGCTCATCCCTATACTGTCCAAACCCCTTATGCAAGAGTTAACCAGCATCTTCACTCTTTCATCCCTCACGCTGGTAAACTCTGGAACAATCTTCCTTCATCTGTATTTCCTCCTGCCTACGACTTGAACTCTTTCAAGAGGAGGGTATCAGGACACCTCTCCTCCCGAAACTGACCTATCTTTCGGCCACCTCTTTGGATTCTTTTTAGGAGCAGCGAGTAGCGGGCTTTTTTTATTAATGTTTACTTTTTTGTGCCCTTGAGCTGTCTCCTTTGCTGTAAAAAAAAAAAAAAAAAATATATATATATATATATATATATATATATATATATATATATATATATATATATATATATATATATATATATATATTCCATAACAAGAGACAACGTTGCTCTCCGACGTTGTCAGCGATCAAGGACACCACTTCAGTGGTTTCACTTCATTCGTGATCTCCATCTGCGATTGCAGCTACTCCGCCTCGCTCTTGTGTATTCCACAGACGGGAGAAACAACTTAAAATGTGACGGGGGCGGAGGCGACGGCTCTACTTAGTCCGTTAATCAAAGCTAGGTTTGGCAGCGCTATTTTGGCCACTGGATGACCTGAGCGGTCCCCGTCCTAACGGACCTCAAAGTGCTCAGTAGCTGAGTCAGACTATAGTTGGGTGGGCGGGTGTTTGCATCCTGGGCACCACATAGGTGAGTGCTACCTATGCACTTTATTTTTTCACCCGTATTGTAAACCTGTAATCTATAGCTGCTGTGCGTTTAGAGAGGAGGAGGTGGAGGGTGGGGGGCATGTACCTTTGCAGCAGATCCAGGAGCGCCAAATCAGGTGAGAGCTGATATGTGTGTGTGTGTGTGTGTGTGTGTGTGTGTGTGTGTGAATCCAGTAATTGAGTAGTGTGGCGTGCTTCTGAATTATTTCTCCAATTTCATTTTTATGGTTTATCATTTTACGCCCAAATTTTTTTGGTGTCAGGTTTGAGTGAAGGATAAACAGGCGTCGGTAATTGGGACACTTGGTCGGAAGGCTTACCTGGCGTGTGTCTGCCCCTGACACCTGTCGCGGGTTGTTGTTACTGCTGCTGCTGCTGCTGCCGTTAGCTATAGTTGTCGACTGTACTTTTTAAGCTAAAGGAAAGCTAAAATATGGATATTAGAAAATGCCGTAATATTTTCTTAAGTCAGGTTCTATATTTTTCGTAATATTTTTACTTCAGCTGGAAGTTACTCCTCCCCTTCCTCATTCACTTCCCAGACCCTCGCCCTTCGTCCCTCCACTATTATTCAATAGCACCTGTTTCCACTTCTCTCCTCCCTCTTCCACCATCCACTTCTTCCCTTTCTCTCTCATCCATTCCCGAACTCCATCCCCCAACGATCCACTCTTTCCCTTCCCTTTTCCCTTACCATCCACGTACTCTTCCCCTTCCTATCATCCACACCATCCACTTCTCTTTCTCAACCTCCCTCCCCCCACACATTCTTCCCCTCACTCCATTCTTACCTTGAGCCTTTTCCATTTCCCTCGCCTCTCTTTCCTTTCCCTCTTCCTCTCTGTCCACCTCATCTTAGTTAGACCTCATCTTGACTATGCGGTTCAGTTCTGGTCACCTTACTATAGAATGGATATCAAAATGTTAGAATCGGTGCAGAGGAGGATGACTAACAAGGTGGTGGGTGAGTGGAATAGGCTTAGCAGTCATGTGGTGAGTGCCAATACAATTGTCACATTCAAAAATAGATTAGATAAATTCATGAACAGCGATATTAGGTGGGGTTAGATACACGGGAGCTTAGGTTCAAAGGAGCGGCCTTGTACAGGGCTACCGGCCTCTTGCAAACTCCTACGTTCTTATGTTCTTATGTACCTCCATGAACTTCTCCCATTACCATCGACTCCCCTCTTTATCCATCCACCCCATTAACTCCCTCCCTTTCGTCTTTCCCCACCATCTCCTCCCCCCTTTAATCACTTATCTTCCTCCCCCACTTCCCACACCCCTCTCCTCCTCATCGCAACTCGCCCCACTTTCTCTCCCCACCAGAGTGCATTGCTCCCGCCATGATGATCGCCGGGGTGGAAGTGAGACAGGCCGGCGGTTCACCCTCATTCCTCTACCTCCACAGCTACCTCCTCCCTCTCATCGTCATCCTCCAGCTCTTCTCCCCCACGTCGGCCGCTCGTCTTCAGCCTGTGGATCGTGATGGTGAGTATGTATAAAGGGAGGGATGGGAGGAGGGATGAGGAGGAAAGAGAAAGGGGGGGAAGGTAAGTAAAGGGAAGGGAAGGAGTGGGAAGAGTCAAAATTAATCAAAGAAAACAAGAAAATTCAGATAAAAAAGGTCACATAATGTAAAGAAAGATAGATTTGGGTAGAGTAAAGTAGGCAAAGGAAGGAAAGGAAAGGGGAAAGGAGATAAACATGACACTGATATTCGGTTAAAATAGAAACAAACAACAGATACAACAGTGATAGGGAAGGGAAGGAAAAGGAAGATAAGGGCATGGGTTGGAAAGGGAAGAGGTGGGGAGGGGAGAGTAGGGATGGGGTAAATACAAGAACTGTGTATTCGAATACGAATATTTCACATTTATACGAATATGAATACTCTGAAGTACTGATAATTCGAATACAAATACGAATAGTACTTCACGAGAATATTCGTGAATGCATTCATGAATACTTTTCGTTGGAAATAACTTTTTCATGTAGGTAGCACGGCAATGAGCCTAATATGGTACTAAAGTTATTCAATAGTAAAATGACGTCATGAACTTATAACTGATGCCAGTATTCTGTACATGTTTGTCACACCTAGACATATTTGATTTCCAAAATTTTCAAGTATATTTCTCAGCTGTATTGAATGAAACACAGCAACATATCTATATCGCTAGAATACATGTACTATCCAGGGATTCCAAAGGGGGGGGGGGGGAACAAAATAGGGAATGAATCCAACAATGATCCTGGAGTAACACACCCCATACCATTGGCAAGAGGCAATTGAGGACCGCAGCCCTGCGGCTGCCAGATCGAATTGACAAAAGTTCCCTGATTTACGTAAAATTTAGCACAGCATTTCCCTGTCGTATTTTTTTTTTTATTCTTATATATATATATATATATATATATATATATATATATATATATATATATATATATATATATATATATATATATATATATATATATATATATATGATAGGTAGCTACTCGCAAACATAGTTAGCCTTCATTGTTACCTACCTAGAATGACTGCTATTCCTGTAGATCTGAAGTTTTGTAGATGTAAGCTGACATCATAAATTCCAGCAATGCATGCATGCTTTTCTCTACAAACACTAGGCATATCAAACATTAACTATATGTTTTGCACTTTCAACTATCTTCTTAAGTTTTGGCCCAGCAGTATGCTTTTCTATTTATGATTTACCCGCCTTTCCGTCAGAATTACATAATTTACATTGGAATTACAGAGGCCCCTTGCCGCTTCTTGTCAGCCAACTTTTAAACAACGGGTCACTTTCCCATTTTTCTGTGTATACCTGCGTATACGGCTGTCATTTCCGCTTGGCTGGAGGACTAGACATGGCTATTGTGTATTAGTAACAAAAACGAGAACTTAACTGAGTGACAGTGTGAGACAGACTGAGGGAGAATACTGGTACTGGTAAGAAGCGTCCAGGGTGAATATGCGTCTCGGTCTCTTAGATTCAGCTAGCTAGCCGGGACGAGGGAGGGAATGGGAGGGACGGTATACGGGTCTCATACATGTCATGACACCGTTAGAGGATGAGGGAAGGAAGAGTGAACGGTAGGGGAATTAAGGATATAGTGATCGAGAGAGGCCTCACAAATAGGTTGAAATGCAATTGACCTGTATCATACACGTCGGACAAACAGGAACGAAGAGTTGTAACTTGGAAGGAACAATAACTTATTTCTGATGATGGATTTACGATTATTCGGCATATTATTCGAAGAATATGAATACTTTTTCCAAGTATTCGAATACGAATGCGAATACTTTGATGTCAGATGACAAGTATTCGAATACGAATACGAATACACCCAAATACTGTATTCGAATGAGTTCGACTACGAATACTGAATACGAATACCCCATCCCTGGGGGAGAGATCAGTAAAGTGTATAGTTGTAAAGGGAAAGAAAGAGATGGAAAAAGAGGGGGATGAAGGAAAAATTAAGAAGGGTAAAGTAGGCAACGTAAAGGTAAGGAGAGAAAACTGAATGAAAGGAAAGGGATGGAAGTGAATAATAAGAAGAGGGAGGGCAGGGTAGAGGAATATGGAGGAAAACAGATGAAAGGGAAAGAAAGAATAGCAAAGGAAGGAAGGCATGGAAAGAAGTGGAAAGGAGGGTAAAGATAATTTTTGGAGTGAGAGTCTATTGAAAGAAAGAAGAGGGAAAGGGAGCAGTTAGGGTGAAGGGAGGGGAAGGTTATTTCAAAGTATAAAAAAAAATGTAGAGGAAGATGTTGTGTTCTATCAGGTGAGGTGTGATACAGGTGTTATGAATGTGATAAATATGATTTTTGGGAGAGGGGTAGGAGGATGGGAAGGGATGTAACGAAGAGGAAGGTGAGTGGGTCAGGAGGATAGGAAGGAGTGTAAAGAAAGAGGAACAATAAGAAATGGAAGTGGAGATAAAATAGATGGTTAGACAATAGTTTAGAGTCTTTAGACCAAAGAACAAAATAGCAGAGAAAATATAGAAAGAAGGAAGCAAAGATAAAATCATTGGAAAAGATGGGAACATCGGTAAATTATGAAAGTAAACAATGGAGGGTGTTAAGCAAAGAAGAGAGAAGGCATGGAATAAGAAAAAAAAGAATGAAAGTAAGAAAAATGGTATTAAGAATAGAAGAAAGAAAGGTTTGAAGAAAAGGAGGGAAAAAGTGGCTTAGGGAATAGTTGACACAGGTAACGAAGAAATCGAAGTTAAGTGAGGTCGTTGATATTTTATTAGGTTAGGTAAGGTTAATATTATTTATTTGCTAGGTCAACAGGTCATTGGGTCAGACGAACAGGTCACTATATCACGTCCGGCACTGGTCTTTGTTTTCTTCTTACATCGGATTTCAATATTCCTTTATCGACAAGATATACATTGTTAATGCCCGTGTGTGTGTGTATGTGTGTGTGTGTGTGTGTGTGTGTGTGTGTGTGTGTGTGTGTGTGTGTGTGTGCACGCGCGCAAGTGCGTGCGCACACCTAGCAAAACTTGAGTACCACATTACGAAGTAAATGCAAAGGTGAGTGACATGTGTCTTGGAGTTAGTAAATGTGCCGGAACTTAATTGTTACTGCCTCGTGTGTGTGTGTGTGTGTGTGTGTGTGTGTGTGTGTGTGTGTGTGTGTGTGTGTGTGTGTTCTTGGTCTCACATACATAATCATACAACTGGTATTTTTTTGCATGTATTAAGTTTTCAGTGTCGGTATTACTTAAATTTTATTTTTACTATTATATTTTGTTTACTTTTTCAGTTTTATTTTCTTGTAATGTAACATTATTGTTTAATTCTCTATTTGTTCATCCCATTCGTTATTTATCAGCATCCTCACCCTTGCTCCAGTGGCCGTCTTTGCCTTGTACTCTTTTCCTTTGCTCATGTAAGTCCCTCAAATCAGGGGGTTTACCTGAGGGCTCGAGGGACGCCGGTAAACAAACAAACACCAATGCCGCCGAGAGAGAGAGAGAGAGAGAGAGAGAGAGAGAGAGAGAGAGAGAGTTGCGAAAAAGACGAAAAGGCTGCGAGACAGGAAGCAGGAGTAAGTGGGAGGAGGAGTAGGCCACTCTCTCTCTCTCTCTCTCTCTCTCTCTCTCATGCAGTTTTTCGTAATGCCGCCACCAGGACGCCATTCCGTAAGCGTGGAGGAAGCAGAACATGAACACTCGGGAACATATCGAAGGGAGCGACCGCAACATACGACGTACACAACACATCACACAACACACGCTGTGCCTTAAGGGGATATTGTAAAATCTCAAATCCCATGTTAAATTCCTTATGTTCTAAGTGTATCTCGTCCCTTAGTTTTGGGCCGATTTCTTTCATTTAAAAAATATTTTAATCAGGACGGATAGGAGGTGAAAGGCTACTCTCACTTGGTTTCATACAATGGTAAAACATATGTTTTAAAGTTCGATGAAATAATACAAAATGTTTTGACATATACATATTCCTCAAAAATCAAAATCAACTTCAAACATTAGTTTAGAGAGTAGCCTTTATTCCTTAAACATAATTTCATAAATTGCGTGGGAAATATGTGTATAACAAAACGTGCAAAGGAGGATATATCTTTTAAAGTGCAAAATCATAGTTTTAAGATATCAAGCGATGAAGTTTAAATATGTTTTTTAATTTTACCTATTCTACCTAGGGACTTGAAATCCACATGATATATACATCAGGATATAAAGAAAAAAGCAGACATGGTTTCCCTTACTTATTTTCATTGATTGTGTAAATAGACTGCTTTGTCTTTTTTACGGGGTCATACATCCATGTACTTGAACTTTACCATATTTATAAAGTAAAAACCAGTGTTCTACTGTGTAAAATCATAAAATATAATGAAAAAAAGACATTTGAGGCGGATGCATAGAGTATTTTGATGGATTTATGAAAAAAATATTATTAAGGATAAATTA
>NW_026110662.1:687500-707281 GCF_024679095.1 Eriocheir sinensis
TTCACTATTGTTTTACACTATTGATTCGGTACCAGTACTTAGTGTGCATGAGCGTTATCGTTGTTCAGAAAAATGAGTACGATGCTAGGTGTTACGAGCGCGAAAATTTGAAAACGCCGGAGCTTATTGGGTTAGCCCCGAGCGAGCCTTTCTCCTCCCGTCCAATCCTCCCGTCGTGGTCCCTGGCGGGCAATAACCAAAACAGCCTCCTCCCCCCCTCCCCCTTATTCCATTCCTCCTCCCGCCCTTCTTCAACCCTCCTCTTGTTCCTTTCCCCCCCCTCCTCACGCCCCCTTCACGCCCTTCTTCAGCCTTCCCCTCCTCCTGCCCTTCTTCAGCTCTCGTCCTCCCACTCTCCTCTCACCCTTCTTCAGTCCTCTTTCCTCATCCCGCCCTATTATCGGTTGCCGGAATTGAGAAGAGAAAATTTAAGAAAAACGGAGGTAGGAGGGAATATGAAGATCGGGAGGAGGGTTGGTGGTGAGGAGGAAGATGAAGGGGAGGGTGGATGAGGATGAGCGGGTTCGAGAGGAGGGGTGGGCGAGGTGCTGGGTATGGAAGAGGGGACAAGGCGTGGGTTATGGTGAGAAGTAGGACGGGGTAAGAGTGGGAAATACGGATAGGTAAAGGCAAAGGATAGGCGGATAGAGGCGATGGGTAGGAAGGAGAGGAAAACAGGGAAAAGGTTATGAGGAAAAAGGGGGCAGTAAGAGAGACCGGGGGAGAGGCGTAGAAATATCAGAAATAGCGGAAGTAACACACACACACACACACACACACAGTTGCAAGGAAAACAGTAAAAGGAGACAAAGCTGACCACTAAAGACACGCCAACAGAGGAACGCAGGGAAAAATGATGCTTACATTGGAGAGAGAGAGAGAGAGAGAGAGAGAGAGAGAGAGAGAGAGAGAGAGAGAGAGAGAAGGCAAATCTGGACTCCATCGTGTGGACGGAAATCCTCCACGGAGACGTCAACACTCAAGTGGAGAACTTAACAAATCTTCTTCTGTCTCTGCAACATGAATATGTGCCCAGCCAGTCATACAGATCAAAACCAAATGATCAGTCCTGGTTCGGCTATCAGTGCAGGATAGCTGCGGACACCAAGAGCAGGGCTTAGCTTTTTTTTTTTTTTTTTACAACAAAGGAGGCAGCTCAAGGGCACACAAAAAAAAGAAAACAATAATAAAAAAAAAGCCCGTTACTCGCTGCTCCTAAAAAAGAAACAAAAGAGGTGGCCGAAAGGAAGATCAAATACGGGAGGAGAGGTGTCCTGATACCCTCCTCTTGAAAGAGTTCAAGTCGTAGGCAGGAGAAAATACAGATGAAGGAAGATTGTTCCAGAGTTTACCAGCGTGAGGGATGAAAGAGTGAAGATGCTGGTTAACTCTTGCATAAGGGGTTTGGACAGTATAGGGATGAGCATGAGTAGAAAGTCGAGTGCAGCGGGGCCGCGGGAGGGGGGGAGGCATGCAGTTAACAAGTTCAGAAGAGCAGTCAGCGCGGAAATATCGATAGAAGATAGAAAGAGAGGCAACATTGCGGCAGAATTTAAGAGGTAGAAGGCTATCAGTATGAGGAGGAGAGCTGATGAGACGAAGAGCATTAGCCTCCACTCTGTCCAGAAGAGCTGTGTGAGTGGAGCCCCCCCACACATGAGATGCATACTCCATACGAGGGCGGACAAGGCCCCTGTATATGGACAGCAACTGTGCAGGGGAGAAGAACTGGCGGATACGGTACAGAACGCCCAGCCTCGAGGAAGCTGATTTAGTAAGAGATGAGATATGAAGTTTCCAGTTGAGATTTTGAGTTAAGGATAGACCGAGGATGTTTAGTGTTGAGGAAGGTGATAGCTGGGTGTTGTCAAAGAATAGGGGATAGTTGTTTGGAAGATTGTGTCGAGTGGATAAGTGGAGAAACTGTGTTTTTGAGGCGTTGAAGGACACCAGGTTCTTCTTGCCCCAATCGGAAATAATAGTAAGGTCTGAGGCTAAGCATTCTGCAGCCTCCAGCCTTGAGTCGTTAAGTTCCTGAAGGGTGGGTCTTCTATTAAAAGAAGTTGAGTAATGCAGAGTGGAATCATCGGCGTAGGAATGGATAGGACAGTTCGTTTTGGAAAGAAGATCATCAATGAACAACAGAAAAAGAGTGGGAGATAGGACAGAACCCTGTGGGACACCACTGTTAATAGATTTAGGGGAAGAACAGTGACCGTCTACCACGGCAGAAATAGAACGGTCAGAATGGAAACTGGAGATAAAGGTACAGAGAGAAGGATAGAAACCGTAGGAGGGTAGTTTAGAAAGCAAAGATTTGTGCCAGACCCTATCAAAAGCTTTTGATATGTCCAGCGCAATAGCAAAAGTTTCACCGAAACGGCTAAGAGAGGATGACCAAGAGTCAGTTAAGAGGCTAGGAGATCACCAGTAGATCGCCCCTTGCGGAACTCATACTGGCGATCAGATAGAAGGTCAGAAGTGGAAAGGTGCTTTTGAATCTTCCGGTTAAGGATTGATTCAAAAGCTTTAGATAGACAAGAAAGTAAAGCAATAGGACGGTAGTTTGAGGGATTGGAGCGGTCACCCTTCTTAGGTACAGGCTGTATGAAGGCATACTTCCAGCAAGAAGGAAAGGTAGATGTTGACAGGCAGAGGCGAAAGAGTTTGACCAGGCAGGGTGACAGCACGGAGGCACAGTTTTTAAGGACAATAGGAGGCACTCCATCAGGTCCATAAGCCTTCTGAGGACTGAGGCCAGAGAGGGCATAGAAAACATCATTTTGAAGAATCTTTAAAACAGGCATAAAGGAGTCAGAGGGGGGATGAGTAGGAGGAATATGCCCAGAATCGTCCAGAGTGGAGTTTTTAGAAAAAGTTTGAGAGAAGAGTTCAGCCTTAGAGATAGATGAGACGGCAGTGTTGCCGTCATGACTGAGGAGTGGAGGGAAAGATGAAGAAGTGAAGTTGGAGATGTTTTTGGCTAGATGCCAGAAGTCACGGGAAGAGTTAGAGAAAGAAAGGTTTTGACATTTTCTATTAATGAAAGAATTTTTGGTTAGTTGGAGAATAGATCTGCGTTACAAGTACCATTCTTCTCAGCATAATAAAATATTACACAGAGAAGCCTGCAAAAACATGAGCCGGGTGGAAAAATAGGCTATACAACGCTGGAAGGAAGTAATTAAGACCAAGATCAACGGCCAGTCTGTGAGTAGCAAGGAGTGGTGAAGTGGAGTGAAGCAACAACAAGGCCTCTCAGCTGACAATGCCATCCCACCCCTCATCAGGCCTGATGGGTCAGTGGTTTTGTGCGACGAAGACAAGGCGGAGCTACTGGCGACCCACTTCTCATCCAAAATGTCAGTACCGGACCTCCTTCGCGCCACCCCGAAGCTGCCATCCCTCACCAGGGCCTCTCTGGAGAGTCTCACTGTCACCACAGAGGAGGTAAAAAATCTGCTGCTGCAAACAGACCCCAAGAAGGCCCTAGGGCCTGACAACATCAGCCCTCACCTGCTGCGCTGGCCAGCTCGCCCTATCACTTACCATCATCTTCAATAACATCCTTTCCACCTCGTAGTGGCCCACACTTTGGAAGAAACCAAGAGTGGCGGGCATACACAAGAAAAACGGCAAACAGGACCCAAAGAACTACCGCCCATTATCCCTCCTCTCCACTGTTGGGAAAATCTTGGAGTCCCTTATAACAACAAAGCTCACGGCCTTCTTCAATGTCCACCATCTCCTCAACTCCAAGCAATTCGGCTTCATGCAGGGAAGATCTGCTGCAGATCTGCTGCTCCTTCACTCTGCCTCATGGAACCACTCGCTGGACAGGGGACTTGACACCGTCGTGTCTCTTGATATAGTTGGAGCCTTCGACAGGGTTTGGCACCGAGGCCTCATCACCAAGCTGAAGAGCCTAGGTGTGCGAGACGCCCTCCTGCAACTCATTGGGGACTACCTCCATGACAGGGCATTACAGGTGGTGATTAACGGCCACACCTCAAGGCAGCACCCCATCAATGCAAGCGTGCCCCAGGGCAGCGTACTCGGGCCTCTACTGTGGAATATTTATTTTAATGACATTATCCAGCTCATCCCAGAGGCCCAGGCGTACGCTGACGACTGTACCTTTGCCTTCACCAGCGACAGACAGGACTGGCAAGCCACAGTTTGTCGTATCAACATGGCACTCGGCAAAATTGTCGCCTAGAGCAGCTGCTGGCAAGTCACCATGGCCACTAACAAAACCCAAGCAATGGTTATATCCCGCAGGCAAGACATCAACAATCTTGCCGTGCCGGGGATACAACTGGGGGGGAAAACGCTACCCCATCAAGACTCCATCTCCATTCTCGGAGTGGAGATCGACGCGGGACTCTCCTTCAATAATCATGCTAAGAAAATAACAAAAAAAAATG
Source organism: Eriocheir sinensis (assembly GCF_024679095.1). NCBI lineage: Eukaryota > Metazoa > Arthropoda > Malacostraca > Decapoda > Varunidae > Eriocheir > Eriocheir sinensis. Next base: position 691,928 of record NW_026110662.1, read on the forward strand.
CAACATGGAAACTTAGCTGTGTACGGCGCATCTCCCATCTACTTGGCGGCAAAAGGGCTGAGGTGCTCTACAAGGCACATGTACGTCCCCTCATGGAGTACTCCCCCCTCGCCTGGTCCTCCTGCCCTCCATCCTACCTTGCAATGCTGCATTGCCCAGGCCAGAGCCCAGCGTCTGATACAGCGCACAGGTCCTCAGCACGCACGTGGCTCCCTGCAACCTCTCCATGAGCGCAGGGATGTGGCAGGCTTGTGTGTAATGTTCAAGGCACACAACCTAAACACACCCCACCTGGCAGCTCTCAAGCTCACCACGCCCCCAAGCTCCATACACTCCACCCGAGCAGCACCCCACATGCAGGAACAAGTGGCTGTATCCTTCTCTAGGAAAGAACACCACTTCCGCTCCTTCCAGCCCCGCTACAGCCGCCTGTGGAACCAGCTTGTTCGCCACACCGACCTCCACCATCGCGCGTCACTTCAAGACTTCAAGCGGGAGGACCTCTAGGCAGTAACTCACTGTGTGTAATCTTGTATATAGCTATAGATAGATGAAGCTTAAAACCTCATAACAAAGTATGCGCTAGAATACCTTGGAACAGACCCACCCACCTGATACATGAAGGTGAGGAAGACATATTAATGGGGGAACTTAGCGATGGTGATTCTCTCTCTCTCTCTCTCTCTCTCTCTCTCTCTCTCTCTCTCTCTCTCTCTCTCTCTCTCTCTCTCTCTCTCTCTCTCTCTCTCTCTCTCTCTCTCTCTCTCCTTGTTATCGGGATCAGCTTAATTGGAAAACTTTTCTGATTTGTCACGTTATTTTGTACATTTGGATAACGCACAGCTCAAATATTCATCATTAGGTGAAGAAAAAGTAGACGACAAACGAATACTCAGCAAAAAAAATATGGCCAAAGCCAAGGACTGAGCAAAATGATTTCAAATCTTGAAGCAGAAAAATATAATTGATTTACGAATAATGAACCAGAGGAAAAATGAATGACAAAAGATGTTTAGTAGTGAGAAAGGTGTTTAGGAAAAGGCGAAATGAAATAGGCAAATGATATGAATTAAAGATCAGATATACGTGTAAGGAAATTAAGTTGTTTTGGTGTCGAGGAATAAAATGTGGTGTTGAATATAGCGGATAGAAAAAGAATACTTAGTGATCGATGGTGATGAAAATGTAAAGTTTACTGCTGATGTTTTTGTAGGTGTGAATGAGAAGTTTTCAAGGAGTGAAATATTAATAAAAATGACGAAACAGCTTTGTAAACCTTGGCTGCTATTTCATTTTGTTTTATCATTTACTTCTTCCCGTTCTGTTTCTTCTCCTTTCGTATCATTATAGCTTTCCTCTTAACAGAGAATGATAAAAAAACATTCTGCCTCCTCCTCCTCCCCTTCCCCCTCTTCCTCCTCCTCCTCCTCCTCCTCCTCCCCCTCCCCCTCCTCCTCCTACTACTACTTCTACTAAAAATAATAATAATAATAATAATAATAATAATAATAATAATAATAATAATAATAATAATAATAATAATAATAATAATAATAATAATTATAATCGTTTTCCTTAAGTTCAAATAGTCGTGTACTCATTCCTTCCCTCTTTATCTTCCATCCGTACTTTCCTTCTGCGCTCATTTCCTTCTCTTCGATTTTCCCCGGTAAAGAATACAGGCCAAGGATTCAATAACATACAAATAGCCCGTAACATGCTAATTCCACATTTAAAAACACAGGAGCTGCCGAAAGTGATCCGTTTTTTTTTTTTTTTTTTCTTTAACAGCTTGTCGATCATATCATATTAAAAGCTGTCCTTCCTTTCACTGGGATAAATATCATGGATGCCAGCCCCCAATCACCACCACCACCACCAGCAACATCATAGTTATCATTTTCTCTCTCATACTACATAGTATCCAAATTTCCTATTCCTCCGTCTCTTGTTTTCTTTTTCCTCTTTTTATTTTCGTTTTGTTTTCTTTCTTCTATTGTTTTCTTCTTCTTCTTCTTCTTCTTCTTTTTCTTCTTCTTCTTCTTCTTCTTCCTCTTTCTCTTCTTCTTCTTCTTCTTCTTCTTCTTCAACACCTTACTAATTCTTGTTTATCCTCAATTTCATCACCACTTCTTGATTTTCCTCCTCCTCCTCCTCCTCCTCCTCCTCCTGTAGTGGATCTCATATCGCAGCGCCTAATATCTTCCATCAGGAAGAAATATACGGTTGACTGGCACTTAGCCGAACGTGGGGGTGCCGGGGGGCTTGGGAGAAGAAGAAGGGGTGGAAGGGAAAGGAAGGGGAGGGAAGGGCAGTGTAGGGAAGGGATGTGAGACATGTTATAAGTCTGTTCAGAGATGAAGGCGGTTCAGGGTGGAGCTGGTATCGTCGTTTACCTCTAGCCATGGTGCCAAATCAGCCTTCGTACATGCATCTTTTTTATCTTATTTCCCATCCATGTGCTATTTGAAAGTGATATTTTATATATTCTGTATAGAGTAAAGGAAGCTACATAGTACAATGAGTGTCGATGTTTAGGATTATAACAAGGATTTGTATAAATTCTATGACATGTGGCAGTGATTTTTTCCCATGTTGCCGCATTGTGGTGGTGGTAGTAGTGGTGGTGGTGGTGGTGGTGGTGGTCGGTGTGTCCCCCTAGGTCCCTCCCCCGGGTCAAGAGGGAAAGAGAGGGAGAGAGAGAGAGAGATAAACAGGTGGGTTGTGGGTGGGTAGGCCGGGAGAGAGTGCTAATCTGATAATTGGCGGTCGAGCTGGCAGAGCCGCACTCATGGGAATTCTGAAATCTGCCACACCTTGAACCGCCATCATGCTCTGAACAGACTATAACATTTAAGGTGTGGATGGGGTTCTGAGGTGGAGTGATGAAGGGTATGGAAGGGAATAGGAAAGGAGTGAGGGAACGGGAAAGGAAAGTAAGGAAGACGGATGTAAAGACAGATTAGGTGTGGGTGGGTCTGGGGTGACATATCGATGAGGGAGAGAGGCTGAGCAGAGTGTGAGGAAGATAATGAGAAATCAGAATACGAAAATATGTTCATAATTTATGCGACAAATGCTGGCAGCTAGACGCTAGAAGCCGGCACCAAAAAAACACCGCATATGTAACTACACCAATGGCTAAAGACCTGATTTGCCTACCATTCTTCATTCTGGATGTGGGTGCTTTTCCCCAGTCATGGTAGGCAGATTATTATGGGTCTGGGTGTCCTTGGGAAAGGCCATTAGTTAAAATGTGTGGGGCAGACGCGTGAAGGCTTTGTTCCTCTCCATCACATATCTCTTTTTACATTTCTTTCCCATAATTTTCGTCTCCATGAATGTGTGTTCTGAGATGGAAGCGTTGCCCTGTACTTCAGCCTATTCATTTATGGATATCAGTCTGGTTTCGTTAATGAAGAAGACTTGCAGTCGGCAAGAGCACATATATGTGCAGACATGTTGTTCGCATAAGCATTTCACATTCAAAATCCCCGCGTTAAGTCACGTGATGTGTTCTTACAAGTGTCAGCAGGATATCAGATTCCTTGAATATGTATATCTTTATTACAAAAAAAAAAGGTGATATCACTTTTGAATGTGTGAGCTCTCATATTTCTTTATTTACGTATATTCCATGAAGACTTAACTTATAAACCATTCAGTTTATTTGGGAACAGAGCTTTTGTGAGTGTTTATGAAGCCTGAAATTCACTCTTGGGTAATTCAGAAACCATAGAAATATTGCCAGAGTGCGTATGAATGTATACACACATTAGCAGATACTTTGATGTAACCTTCTAATGTTACATTGGCCGTACATAAATAAAAAAGGACACTTTTTAGGACCACTACACTCATCTGAGACTGAAAACCAGTCTCTCCGCCAGAGCGTTAATAAACCGTTTACTACGTAGTTAAGGGCGTTAACAGTAAAGTGGCATTCACAAAAGCCGCGGTAATAACTATATCTTGTTAAGCGCTCTAACATCGGCATTCACAAAACAGTCATGACGTCACGTGGCGCGCTGATACCTATGTGTTGTCTACCGCAAGAGTGTAGTGCTGGGCTGTTGTCGAAAGCGCCTAACAGGCGGTATGTTTGAGACCTGATGGATGGGGAGGAGAGGGAGGAGAGCGGTGAGTTGTGGTGTTGGGGAGAAAAAAATTAGAAAGAATTTTGGGACGGTGGTGGAAGAAACGTTGGTGAAGAGCTAGGCGGTGATGGTGGTTGCAGGGTGAGGCGGTTTACGGGTAGGAGGATGTGGATATGTATAATGAGCTTCAATAGGAAGAGGAGGAGGAAGAGGATGAAGGGGGTGGGGTTACCTTGGATAGGGGAAAGCATTGTAGCTAAATGGTTGTAGTTGTGGTGGGGAGAGGGTTGTTGTGAGGGAGGGGGAGGTGAGGGCGTATCATGCATGGGAAGAGGAAACAACGAAAAGAAAAAGCGAGCTGGAAAAGGTGACAACGCAGCGAGGTGACAGACTTTACGTATCACCAGAATGTATAAATAATGGTTTTGAATAGGCATCGCGTACTGTGACGGTTTGCGTTTGTTTTCATAACGGTATTATTTGTTTTGGAACTTCTTTTGCATTTAAAAAATCCTTATCATGAGGGAAGAGGAAGGGGAGGACGGATGGGAACTCCTGAATTTGACAGCCATAACTCACATACTTTCTATATCTCCCTTTAACTCATTTTCTTCTTTTTCATTCCACATTACATTTTTTCTTTAATTTTCCATTTTTATCAGCTGTCTTTATTCTCTCTCTCTCTCTCTCTCTCTCTCTCTCTCTCTCTCTCTCTCTCTCTCTCTCTCTCTCTCTCTCTCTCTCTCTCCATATATATATATATATATATATATATATATATATATATATATATATATATATATATATATATACACAGATATTACATTACCGCCTATAGCGCCGGTAGGCTTTCATCAGGGGCCAGATGGTCGGCCCAAGCCCGTCGTGGCGCTGGCAATTTTTTTCATAGTGGAGCCAGTTCTTGGCTCATGCTCCCCCCCGGAACTCATTTTTTATTCACTGGACGGTTTCTTCTAGAGTCCGGGTTGATGGGTGGTTTTCTGGACAGCATGTGGGTAGTCTTAGGCCACTCGGCGGTGACTGAAAAATCCCAGGTGGTAGTGTGGGGATTCGAACCGACGTTGTCCATGGCGTGGTGAATGTGAGCCCAGTACGCTAACCACTCAACCACCGCCTACCCTATATATTTATACATACTTATAAATACTTCATCTTTCCCACCTCTCCTTAGTCCTGATGCCAGCACGGCCGTCTCATCCGTCTCTAAAGCCCCAAATACACTGCCGAATTTTGTCTCACGAATGTGCGCGAATATGCTAGTCATCCTGTGCCGCGAACAAGTTCGGTATCTTTCTTGCCTGTTCTTGGCCGTTCGGTGACATGTCTGCGTCCACAACGCGACTTTTGACAGTTGGTCACGACCGCCACGAAAGTTTCATGTTGCATGAAAAATTCGCGGCCGTTCGCCGAATGTGCACGAATGCAAAATGGACGCCGAATTGTCGCCGAAATGTCGCCGACATGTCGCAGACAATTCGGCGTCCGATTCACGGTGTTCAGCGAATTGTCGCCGAATTTTGACCGTTGAAATTTGAATTTTATTGGCAAATTTGTCGCCGACATGTCGCCGAATAGCCAAGACTATTCGGGGACATGTCCCCGAATATTCGGCGAATTAATCACGACACGGCAAACGGGTCGCGGTGGGAGGTGTACACGGGGGTCTGTCTATCTATCTATCTATCTATCAAACTATCTATCTATTTATGTATTATCTATCTATCTATCTATCTATCTATCTATCTATCCATTTTTGTATATATATATATATATATATATATATATATATATATATATATATATATATATATATATATATATATATATATATATGTATGTATATATATATGTATGTATGTATATATATATATGTATATATATATATATATATATATATATATATATATATATATATATATATATATATATATATATATGTGTGTGTGTGTGTATATATGTGTATATACGGAATAAAATAATACTATAATAATAAATAGGAAAATATGAAAAACAAGAAGAATCATGAATATATAAAATAGGTATGGAATTAACATTTTCATTTATTTCATAATTAATTTACTATTTATTACTTTATTTATTTCTTAATATCATTATTCTGCCATTATTTAACCTTTGTTAGATTTTCAGTTACTTAGATTTATTGCTTCTTTCAGTTACTGGTTTGTTTATTAATATTACGTAAACATTCATTCATTCTAAAATATTTGAAGGAGAGCAAAACAAAAAAAAGTCACATTTATACAATTTATTACACATACTATCATACATCTTACCAAACATATTACCACACATGGTATTTACTCGCCCACACTTCTGTCCTGCCAGGCCACTGCTCCCCGGGTGTTGTAGTAGTCCATGCTGTAGGCGCGGATTCCCGTCCTTTTACATACCACATGGGCATCAGATGATCAGCTGTTAGAAATCTTGGCACTGTCGGAGAATTGTCCCCGACATGTCGCCGACACTTCGGCGACATGCGAAGACAATTCGGAGACTTTTCGCCAGTTATTCCGCGACAAAAAAAACGTTAAAATTTCAGATTTTGAGCTCGGCGACATGGACGCCGAATAGTCGGCGACATGTCTCCGAACTGTCCCCGAATTGTCTTGAGCATTCGCCGACATGTCGCCGACATGTCACCGAATGGTCACGAACTGTAAGAATCTTGGTCATGTCGGCGAACCGGTCGCCGAATTTTTTCACGAACTGATTCGGCGTCAAGTTCGTGGCCAAAGTTCGGCAGTGTATTTGGGGCTTAAGGCTGAACTCTTCTCTCGAACGTTCTGTAAAAACTCCACTCTGGACGATTCTGGGCATATTCCTCCTACTCATTCCCCCTCTAACTCATTTATGCCTGTTATTAAGATTCGTAAGAATGACGTTTTTTATCCCTACTCTTGCCTCAATCCTCAGAAGGCTTATGGACCTGATGGAGTGCCCAAACTCTTTCGTCTTTACCTTTTAACATTTACCTTTCCTTCCTGCTGGAAGTACGCCTACGTACAGGCTGTGCCTAAGATATATGACCGTTCCAATCCCTCAAACTACCGTCTTTAGCTTTACGTTCCTGTCTTTCTAAAGCTTTTGAATCAATCCTTAACCGGAAGATTCTTCAGCATCTATCCACTTCTGACCTTTTGTCTGATTGCCAGTATGGGTTTCGCAAGGGGCGTTCTACTGGAGATCTAGCGTTCCTAACTGACTCCTGGTTATCCTTTCTTAGCCGTTTCGGTGAAACTTTTGCTGTTGCCGTTGACATATCAAAAGCCTTTGATAGGGTCTGGCACAAATCTTTGCTTTCTAAATTGCCCTCCTACGGATTCTATCCCTCTCTCTGTACTTTCATCTCCAGTTTCCTTTCCGGCCGTTCTATCTCTGCTGTAGTAAACGGTCACTGTTCTTCCTCTCAATTAACCTATCAACATTGGTGTCTCGCAGGGCTCTGTCTTATCTCCCACTCTCTTTCTATTGTTCATTGATGATCTTCTTTCCAAAGCAAACTGCCCTATCCACTCGTATGCCGATGACTCTACTCTGCACTATTCAACATCGTTTAATAGAAGACCCTCTCAACAGGAACTGCATGATTTCAGGCTGCAAGCTAAAGAAGCAGTTAAATTCCGTGCTTTATATAATGCAGCTAAAACATATCTGTGAGGCTAAACGGTACTATAGTCTCTGTCTGTGAGGACTATAATATAGAGAGTATGCTGGTGTGAGACTTAGGCCAGCACGTGTTGGGGACTCCTGTTGTGTTATTGAGTCGTACATCGAAAGGGTCAAATCAATCTGTGGTTTACTTCGTCATATTTCCGCTTAATCATTGCATTTCCATCCTTAAACTTTATTCCTGTTTTATATCGTATTGGTTTTGACATTACATTATGCAACTCTTGTACCGTCGAAGAGCGAAGGCTTTATCTATGCTGAGTTGGCTGTGAAAGTTTGGGAGTAACCTGAGAGTGAGAAGGTAGGGCCTGTACATCAGCTGTTTATTGCTGTTGTAGAAAGAACATTATTTAATGTGTCATGAGTAGCAGTCACTTCTCCGCTACGAGTTATCATTTTCGGTAGAACTAGTCTCAGTACCAGGGTTGAGCAATGCAGAAAATATAGGGTATGCTCGCCTAACCGTTGGACATTGCTACACATCGATGCAGTCTTCATGAAGGACTTTTACTCTATCTGTGGGGACCGTTGAAACCTTACTAGTCCTGAGGTTCCTAATTTTTACCGCTATATCAGTGATCTTCTTTCTTACCCTGTAGGGTCCATCAAAAATAGGTTGCAACTTTTTATTTTATTTAATTTTGGTGTATGTTTGAGGAACACTCTGTCGCCGACGCTGATAGTTTTGAGTTTCGTAGGTTTAAAGTACTTTTCCATTTCTTCCCTACCTTCTTCAATGTAAACCTGGCATCTATCATAAACTTTCTTTGCAATTGCAGCCATTTCCTCTTTATAGGACTCAATATCATAAACTTTCCTTGCAATTGCAGCCATTTCCTCTTTATAGGAGTAAATATCATAAACTTTCCTTGCAATTGCAGCGATTTCCTCTTTATAGGAGTCAATATCATACCAGGGCTGCGGAGTTTTTTTTCTAACATAGTGTAGGGCATACGATGATCTCTAAGAATCCTCTCTCTGTCTCTCTCGATAAAAAGGGGACTCCTTCATGGTGCAATGATACGCAGCATTATAGGCCAAGGTGTCTATAAGTAACATTATATCCCAAACGGACACATTTCCTAGAAACATTCTCCTCAAAATGTTAACAGTATACTTTGCGCGCTTTATTATTCCATTTCCATTTGTATGGTAAACCGTTATTTTCGCGTGTCGCACAGGTAGCTTCTAATTTATCTCCTGCATCACGGAATTAACGAACTCTGAACCTTGATCTGTAACAACTGTCTGAGGAACACCGTGTACAAAAACAACATCCACGTACAACGCCCTAGCCATTTCGCGGGCTTCCTTACTCCGTAAGGGTACTGTAATCAAATACCTTTTAAATACATCAACTATGGGGATTACGTATCGAACCCCATTGTCCGATACACCCATGGGACCCACAAGGTCCATGTGTATTATTTCAAAAGGAGCGATGACGTCTGGATAACGACTACCGTGACGCACTTCCTTACATAAGTTTATACATCCCGTTTCATTCCAGGCCAGAAAGCGAACTTTCTACACCGAGATAACGTAACTTTGGTTCCTCCGTGCCCTGCAGTAGCGACGAATGAGCCAGAGTTATCGCCTTGGAAATACTTGGGGGTAGAACCACCACCTTAGTGGCTAATCCGTACGGATTCACTAAAACACATTTATTTCCACCTGCAACTCTGACAGGGGCGGCATCTTCACATTATGCCCATCTTCCACATAATATAACATATTTTCCACCTGTACCTCTAACAGGGGCGTTTTCAACACAATATAATACATTTTCCACCTGTACCTCTAACAGGGGCGTCTTCAACACAATATAACACATTTTCCACCTGCACCTCTAACAGGGGCGGCATCTTCACATTATGCCTTTTTTCTCTGAGTCTTTGCTCAATTCTCATTCATGGGGCTTCCTTCTTTTAGCATACTTATATGCTGGCTGCTCATCATGCAGCTCACTAATCTCCTGAATGCTCCAGTCAAGTGTGTGGCCAATATACTCACAATTCAGGTCCATACATATCATATATTTTATTTTCTCATCTTTCGGCGCCTTTTTCTACACTAGTGCAATACCTTGCCCCTCATTATCCACGTGTTCCACGGTTATTGTTGTTCCCGATCCACAAACATTATCGCGCGTGTCCTTCTATTTCAATCTCAGTGTCCTGTTGAGCCTTCATCCTTGATAAAAAAAATCTGCTACTATATTTTCCTTGCCTGGCAAATGATTGATTGTAAAACCATACTCACTCATGAGAGTCTGCCATCTAGCTATCCTGACGTTGGGACTAGCTACTTGTAACAACCAGACTAAAGGTCTGTGATCCGTGTGGATCTCAATAGGGAAACCCAGTATTAATGGGCGGTTTACGTGCAACCCATAAATTACAGCTAAAGCCTCTCGTTCAACTGTACTGTTCCGCTGTTCTGCCGTGTTCAATTTCTCACAAAAAAAAAGATACAGGTCTTAGTTTATCATCATGATCCTGTTGTTGCAATACTTCACCAGTATTGTAGTAGGACGCGTCAGTAGTGAACACGAAAGGTTTGTTAAAGCCATTGTTAAAGCCATGAAATTTTTGTTTTGAGTAACTGTATCAAGCATTCTATCTTTAAGGGTTGAGAACGCATTTTTTGTTTCATCTGTCCATATGAGTGGAGTTTTGCCTTTTTTCTTGAGTGTACCTTTCTTCCCTTTGTAAATCTTTAGAAGAGGAGCATCAATTTGTGAATAATTTGCAATAAATTTGCGATAATAATTAGTCAATCCAAGAAATGACTGTAAATGATGAACAGTTTGGGGGGCCCGAATATTTTGTATGGCCTCCAGCTTGCTAGATTGAGGTCTTATTCCCTCTGAGGTGATGACATGGCCCAGGTAATCTACTTTGTCCTTAAAAAAAATTACACTTCTCCATCTTAATTGTCAGTTTGGCTTCCTTTAAGCGTTCCAGATTTTTTTCTAAGTGATCTACGTGATTAGAAAATGTATCGCCCAGGATAATTTTGTCATCAAGGTAAACCTGAACCTTGTTACCTAATAATCCTGTAAGGACAGTGTTTATTATTTTCATGAAGCAGGACGGGGCTGTTTTAAGGCCAAAGGCCTTAAAACAGTAAATTCCCAATGTCCTGCTGGAGAAAAAAATGCCGTCTTCTCTCTGCTGATTTCATCTAGGGGGATTTGATAATAACCCTGTTTCAAGTCTATGCATGAAAAAAGCTTACTATCTCCCAATTGATTGAGTATTGTAGTTATATTACGTAGTGGGTACCGGTCGTTCCGTAGTGTTTTATTAAGTGCCCGGAAGTCCAGACAAAGTCGTAGTTCTCCATCTTTTTTTGGCACTGGGATAAATGGGGCATTATAGGGTGATCGCGATGGGCGAATCACACCCTGTTGCTGGAGCGATATAAGTTGTTCATTTACTCTGTCATGATAACTGATATGAATGTTATATGGACGCCTGTACACTACTTCATCAGTGTTTTGCTTGATGGTGCTTAGAAAATAGGGCGTTACTGTTAATGGTTCTTGTTCTGTGGAAAACACTTATATATTTATCTATTAAGGACTTTATGACCTGATTCTCTCTCCCTTCACTTGGTAATTAAGCGTCAGCAATTTGAATGAGGCTTTTCTTCCTTGCTTCAAGCTCTGCGGGCTTAAAGTCTGTCTTAACTGTGTCAGTGGTCTGTACACTAGATACTTGTGGCAGATCACTGTATTGCTCATGAGTGACGACAGGCTTCACAAATCCTAACGTTGTATTATCATCTATCTTTACACTTTCACTTTCAATATTCAAATACGGCACAGTGACATAAGATCTTTGATTATCAGGTGAAGGGGTCAACTTAACTATCCCTGAGCACAAGACTCTAGCCTGAGGAGTACTAACACAAGGCTCATATAAAGCTTCAGTTGCCTGTAGTTGCGTCACTAGCGTTATGTAACCTGCAACAGATGCATGCAGTTGCACAGGTTCAGTTGCTTGGCAACGTACGGCCTTGCTTTCAGTGAAGCTTTCTTCATTTTCATCTACATTCAACTGAGGTCCCTCACCTCTAGATATAAGACATATTTTTCCTGGCATAATGGGTTGTATTGGTATGGTATCCCCTTCTATTATCAGTTTTCAGCTTCGTTCTTTTGTTCCACATTTAGTTGCAATGTTTTCAAAATAATATCGTGTTACATGACAAATCAGTACTCAACACAATAGGAGTCGGCAAATCTACATCGCGTGTTATCAATAAGTCTTGGAAACTTCTTTTTCCTTCTATATTAACTTGTCTTTTACCGTCATTTTTAATATAGTATATTTGCACTAAGACAATATTCACGACTTTCGCTTCACATTCATTTACTGCGAGCCCTAATTCTTTAATAAATTCATCCGTTAAAACTCACACACGCTCCTGTTTCTAGGAGTGCTGCCACTTTTGCATATGTATTATCATGAGTAGTGCGATCTGCCTACCAAAGTTACTCTTGAGTTATGTTGATTATAGCCTTCTTTTCATTATTTTTAAGGTTACTCCCTTGTTCGTTATAGCCTTCTTTTCCTTATATTTATGTGTGGCGGTTACTCCTTTGTTCGTTATAGCCTTCATCTTATTATATTAAAGGTTACTCCCTGTTCGTTATAGCCTTCATCTTATTATATTAAAAGGTTACTCCCTGTTCGTTATAGCCTTCTTTTCCTTATATTTATGTAAGGCGGTTACTCCCTTCTTCGTTATAGCCTTCATCTTATTATATTAAAGGTTACTCCCTGTTCGTTATAGCCTTCTTTTTCTTATATTTATGTGAGGCGGTTACTCCCTTCTTCGTTATAGCCTTCATCTTATTATATTAAAGGTTACTCCCTGTTCGTTATAGCCTTCTTTTTCTTATATTTATGTGAGGCGGTTACTCCCTTCTTCGTTATAGCCTTCATCTTATTATATTAAAGGTTACTCCCTGTTTTGTTCTTCGCTAATGTTCCGTTTTTTCCACTGCAAGTGTGCATATTTATTTATTTATTTATTTATTATTCATTTATTTATTTAATGTTATTTATAGTAGTTAACTGAGGGGGGTACCTACCCTGGCCTCCTCTTCCTCTGATTCTCTTACTTCACACATTTATCTTAATACTTCACACTTTTGTCCATATGCTTCATTTTTTTTCCTCATTCTTGACTTTTTATCCATACCTCACACTTTTCTTCGTATTTCACATTTTTTTTATAGATCATACTCTACACTTCCTACCTGGGGGATCGCGGGTTAGGCCTTTATAAAGTCACCCTATGGCTGCATGCCCGCCGCGGCACACCACCACCCTGTGAGGCGTAGAACCTCGTGTTCCCCTCCATCCTGGGGTAACAATCCTAAAACAACCAAACCTGGGAGGAGGGACACTGTCGCTGCCTGTCACCTGACACCCTCTCACTGCCCATCCCTCTCCACTCCGCCCGGGGAAGGAACTCATGAATATTATTCTCGGTTGTGAGTCGCGTGTGCACCAATTGTTGGCCAGAGTTTCCACCGCTATAACGTCTAAGTGCACGTCCTCCGGAAGAACCAATAATTATAAAATTAAATTGTCACTATTATTTCTGCCACTTAAAACGAGCAAAACTTAGTAAAAACAAGAGGCGTTTTCTCGTCAGAGTAAAGTAAACAAAAGCACTGTAAGCACATGTCCCTATTTATCCCTATACCGCTGCCGCCAGTTTTGGACCCTTCTTTTCTTGTATTTAATCTTTATATTTTATTTCATTTGCATTAACTTGTATTAAAACAATTTTTGTATCACTCACTAATTACTCCATAAATGATCTCACCGTCTCGTATCACTGGTAGCGTGATCCGGCTTAAGTTGTTATTGGAGACTGGTGTTCGGGGATAAACAAGGGAAAAAGAAAATACACATTTATTTAAAATCAAATGAAAGTAAATGCCTTACGCAATATTCTATGCTCAGACGATAATGACACTGGTATATTCAGCAATGGATGCAACATATGACAAACGACATGTCTTAAACATAATACTACAATATGTGCTCAATTGTTGCCAATAATAATAACACTCGTCGTTCCACAAGCAGTGGTTTGTATCCCTCTGCTTACATCACAATAATTATGTACTCTCCTCACAAATCCTAATAACACATTCCTATAGTATAATCTACTACAAGTCACGGAAGCACCAAATTATACCACATCCAGTGGTTTTACCTTTCCTTTACATCGCAATAAAATAATCACAATCCTGTCCCACTCACAATCCTACTACACATATACATTATAATCTCCAGGACAATGCAGTCGGTTTCCCTTAGATTCTCGAATTTCTACTCACGATTAAGATCACAACAGCCATTCTCAGCTGAGTGAGTAGCAGGTCTGCTTGAGGCGAGAATCAGGCTCGGTCTGCTCATATCACTGATATCTAGGTCACATTTTTCTTTGCTTGAGGCGGATTTGCATCCTTGACACGCCTTAATTTTCTACATAACCAGTAGCCAATACTTCCTGTCACACCCATTGGCTCGCTCATTATGTTGTATTGTTTTACTTCTCCTGCTATTCGTGATTCACTCTTAAGACACTCCCACAGTGACTTTTCTTTTAAGTTATTGGCTTATAACATGTCGCCACGAATGACGTCACAGGTTCAGAGTCTTTTTGAATGGTTGTTCACACTTTCTGACCGCGCCTACTGGGTATCTGTTTTCTATATCTGAGTCTGGATCTGTTTTCCTTTACCCTCGTTGTTTCCCCGTTTTGTTATCGTTTGTCCTATGAGATGTTTACACTGTTGTATATGTCACCCTTCTTGTTAGTGTTTGTCCTGTCAGATGTTTACACAGTTGTATATCTGTCATTCCTCTCTGGGTATCTGTTTTCCTTTACCCTCGTTCTTTCCCCTCTTTTGTTATCGTTTGTCCTATGAGATGTTTACACTATTGTATATCTGTCATTCCTCTGTTTCCTCGTCTTCTGGGTCCCGACAATTTATATTTCCCTCAGGTTAAATTTCTCCCCTGGAATCCTGAAATTTCCTCCAAGGGGAAGTTTTCCCGAGAGTGGGAAATGTTGGAGTAGAGTCAAAAAGCCGCTTTCACAGTCGTCTGGTACGCACGCTAACGAAAGGCCCTACCAACCTGGAAACAGGCATTACCATCGCCTCGATTCGCTTTCAGAGTCGCTGTTTTCGTAGTATGAGCGACCAGCAACGTGGTAACGATCATGAAAAGACGAAGGCGCCTGATTCAGCAGTGCTGCTATACCGGAGCGGCGGGAAATGTCTACATTACATCAGCTATGCGGAGGATTAGGAAGGATAAAAGTGAAATATAAACGTACAAAAAGTAAACGTGAAAAATGAATTTAAATAATAACTGTGAAGAATAAATATGATGAAAAAATGTGGTGTCTCGCTAGAATGCACCGCTCAAATAATGCTTCCCAGGTATAATATGTGTAATAATGGTTACAAGTATTGAAGTTCTATTATTTAGCAGATGTCGACAAGACA